>NW_015549620.1:146173-151633 GCF_001515605.1 Sinocyclocheilus anshuiensis | reverse complement strand
CATACATGGATTGTCAGAGAGGATTACGCTCTCGCCCCCTGTGCAGGTTGGTGAGATGTTCTTCTTTGGACGCAGACCAGGTTCCTGTCGATCAGAGCAGTTCATGTCCTGGGTCACCTGAACTCAGGAATGGACTTACTCTTGAGACAGAGTTGGAGGCTGGAGAATGGAGATTGCACCCTCAGGTGGTGAGTCTCATATGGCAGAGGTTTGGCCGAGCGGAAGTGGATTTGTTAAATAGAGAATAGAGCATGCGCATTGCCCGCTCTGGTTTCCTTGTCTCCTCCGTCGCCTCTGGGTGTGTAGCCCAAGAACCAAGAATGGCCCAGGACCAGTCTTATGCCTTCCAGTCGACCCGTTTGCTCCCAAACGATTCTGTTCAGTGTAAGGTTGGTCAGAGTGAACGTCTGTTGTTGGTGGTGCCGTTTTGGCCCTCTCATACGTGGTTAAAACTCAGAATTGGTCAGTTTGTTAGCCGGCCCCCTTGGGAGGTTCCCCTCAGACACGACCTGCTGACTCAGGTTCGGGGCATGATTTGGACATCCCCATCAGGATTTTTGGAACTAATGGGTGTGACCCCTGAGCAGAGTTGAAATGTGTTCCGGTCTCTTGGCAGAGATTACCGACACTATTCTTAATTCTAGAGCTCCCTTCACGAGACGCTGTATGCCCTTAAGTGGACACAATCTGCTGGTTTCCTGTTTCATGCAGGGACGAGGGGGCCTTAGGCCTTTCCGCCCAGCACAGATTGAGGCTTTCTCCCCTGCTATGTGGGGTCAGATAGTGACTATACCTCTAGCCTATGAGGTGCGTGGTGTGACTTCGCCTCTAGAGGTGCGTGCTCATTCTACGAGAGCAATGTTTTCTTCTCAGGCTCTTTTTAAAGGGCCTTTGATGGGAGATGTCTGTGCTGTGGCAGGTTAGTCCTCTCCTAGCACTTTCATCAAGTTCTACTTGTCTGGACGTGAGGATGGCTCTTGGCTCCCGGGTCTCTTCCGTTTGAGCAGACTCTTTCCTTGGTCTTCCAGCTATCTTAGGTACGTCAGGCGAGATGGTATAGCGTTCCCATAGTGAGGACGTCATCGCAGCATTGAAGTGAACCTATAAGAGGGAACATCTCGGTTACGTATGTAACCTTGGTTCCCTGAATAGGGAACGAGATGCTGAGATGCTGGGAGTTCCGTACCTTCGATAGCACTTCCTTCGTCATAGTGTAAAATCTGATGAAATACGCATATATGAGCATACTTGGGGCGGTGCTAAGCGCTATAGGCCAATAAATTGGGCGGTGCTAAGCGCTATTGGCCAATAAATTGGCGTGATGGTATAAGGGCTTCAGACATTCGTCACACCGGAGGTGTTCCCATAGCGATGATGTCATCGCAGCATCTCGTTCCCTATTCAGGGAACCAAGGTTACATACGTAACCGAGATGTTATTGTCTGTTAATTTTTTTCAGATCCAATCAGTCAACTTATGGTATACCACACATGAATAGGGTTTATTCTAGGAATAGGCGAATTTTAACTTATAGATATTACCATACTCCCCCAGTTAATTAGTCAAAGTACGTTAAGACGCTGTATTATGCTTAAATATGCAAATTAATTAATTAAATAAATGCACCAGTTTCCAGAACACAAATTTGAACACTGGATAAAGCAAGGTTTAAAACTATTATTTCACATATTAGAGTTAAAGGTTTTTACAAAGGGGGTTTGGAATCAGAAAATGCTTTCAACAGTCAGAAAAAAACCCACCATGTTTTTAGGAATTAAATTGTATATAAATCAGATGAATGTTATATTAACAAACACTTCTTTGAAAACCTTCAGAATATAGGAATAAACCTGCAAAATTTGGTGTATGTAAATACTGTGGAGATTTCTGGGTCAGTGCAGCAGAAAAAAATCGTATTTTGAGAAAATAAATGTATTGTACTCAATATACAAATGAATAATTGTGTAATAAAATAAACCTTTCCACTAGTCTGATAGAAGACATGTTATGGACACAAAATAGCCCAGAATCTCAAAATTGACTAGTGCATGAGAGAGAAAAAAAGTAGCTTGAATTGCATTTTTGTTTACAATTTGTCTTGTAATGACACATCAACTAGAAAATGTATCAGTTATTAAGGTGAATATATTTATATATCTCGAGTTATGTTTATTGTATGTGGGTTTTGGGGTTGCAGTTCAGGTTTCTTTTTTAAATGTCCTTATATGTGTTTGCATAAAGCCCTTCCTTTGTACAGATAACTGAATTGCATCTTATACTGAAGACTTTTAGTTAGCCTACTATCTATTTTTTATAAATTTTCTGAAATGTGAGTAAATTATCCTATATTAAATTGTGTGGCAGGATAAAGTTACAAAATGTTGTGAATTAATGAACATTGATGAATCACAGCAGTCTCTATCTACGCAGTTTATGCTGAACAGCTCTATGTACATTTAGGTATGAATCAATACAACAATTTCCCCAAGTCAGCATGAAAAAAGGAATACATTCATTAAACCCAACTTCAACAGTCTCACGAGAATATAGAGGAAATAATTTGTTATGCCCCAGAATGGTGTGACTGCAGATTGTGTAAGCAGAACATTTTTGCCTCAAAATAGACACAAGTTCCAAACAAAGTCTTTTTCATTAGCAACATTTTAAAGCTTGCCTCAAACTAAGATTTTGAAACAAAATTCCCCTGATCAGTTTGTGATACTTTATTGAAATTAATTTAACTAACTTTTATAAGTATGCTGTCACAACTGGATAAAGAGGCATACAATGAATGATAGATTCGGAGCTTCTTTATTGCCACAAACTGAAAGAATATTCAAAACGGAAAGTTCAAACATAAACAGTCACTGAAGCTCATAAAACTGAGCAATATCAGTCCTTATCTTAATGCTTTCGGGGAAAGTCCACAGGAGAGTGAGAGACATGGAGCCATGGGAATCCAGACTAGTGATGTTAGGTTCTTGAACGAATCATTCTTTTGAGCCGGTTCTCAGGAAGTAACCGGTTGAGCCGGTTCACAAATCAAACTGAATCGAACTTTAGTTCCGGGTTGATGACGCAGGACGCACAGCCCGAAGTACCAGGTCCTACTCAAAAAGAACCGATTGAGCCGGTTCAACCAACTATCGAAGTTTGCCGAGGATTACCGAGGACTCAACAAGAACCGAATGAGCCGTGGCGAAGTTTGCCGAGGATTACCGAGGACTCAACAAGAACCGAATGAGCCGTGGCGAAGTTTGCCGAGGATTACCGAAGATCCTGTTTGAGTTGACGATACTGTGAGGCGCGTACTGGAAATATGCTTATTATGATAAGCATAATAATAGTTCATGTTATTAATGTTAATTAATGTAAGAATAATAATTAATGTTATTAATTTACATTTTATTAAAACCTGAAAAAAACTGTCGAGTGATGTAAATAAATTTTACAATAGTTTATTGTGCATGCATATTATATTTAAAGTTGCTTAAGCGAAATCAAGGAGTTTATAAGACTGGTTTATTCATTCTTTATACGGTAGACGTAGAACATATCCGCGTTTGTGCATCAATGTCTGTAATGTGTGCTGTAGGTGTGAAAGTTTTAGGAATCTTATCCGAGTTGTAGGCTAGTCAATATTGGTCAGTCAGTCGTATCTGACATAAAGGATCCACGAAAGAAACTGACCACAAACACCATTAACTTAAGTGAATTATATGGTAATAATCAGCAATATGCTTTCACACAAATAACTTTATTTTTTGAATGTTTCAATATGTGTTGACACAAATTACTTATTTGAATTTTTCATTGATATAACACTGCATTGAGTTGTTAGAAAAGAAATGCATAGACGTTATTGCTTGATGACGTCAGGAACCGATGAATCGGCTTTTTGAACCGGTTCAATGAGCCGATCTGTCCGAAAAGAACCGGTTCGCATAAATGAATCGGGCTTTGCATCACTAATCCAGACAGATAAGTGGAGAGAGTGAAGAAGGTGTGCAACCTTGAGACCAGTCGACGAGGGAATGAGGTGAGAGGTTTGATAAAGGGTATGGTAAGTGGAATCAGGTGTCCGTAATCAGTAATCTGGTGATTGTGATCTGGTGTCGGTGGTTAATGAGTTGGTATGTCTGTGACATATGCAGTATCTTGCACAATATTTTTAAATATTTATTTATAATCACAGACATCCCACCCTGCAAAAACTAATTTCAGGGAGGTTGTGCGAGAGCAAAGAAAATGCGCGCGAGCGGAGAGATACGCGCTCGCGCATTGTATTAATGTGCTTTCGCGCTACAATAATGCGCTCTCGACATTTGTCATTAAAATAACGCCATACCTAATTAAACCTTGAACCTCCCCGAAGGAAGTCAGAACGAAAGGTTAGGAGTCTTTAAACTGTAGGCCTACATTTATTTTTACATTACCAGACATCCCACCCTGCAAAAACTCATCTCAGGGAGGTAGGTTAGTACCACCACCCCTAGACTTCCCCCCCAAGGTTCTATGACACGTTTGATTAAGTAAACTAAATTAATATAAATTTTTTTAGCACATATTTGAATTATTTACAGTACACACATACATAGGCCTACATGCATTACTTTAGTATTATGTTTTCTGTCTCAGATGGCTAAAATAAATGGTAATGCAACTCTTACGCATGCAGTTCATTTGCAAACTTTCCTTGTTCTGTGATGTGGCTTGCTTTGCAGATTTGAGTGTTTTACTGGATGGCTCAAAGTCATAGCAGTCTGTGTCAATGACTTTATTAATTTGGCATGAAATAAGAGATAACTGTTTGGTCTACTTAGCACATATGAGACCAATCATCAGAGGATGCTCATTCTGTTGCAAATCAAAACTTACTATCATGGCCATAGCCAGGGTTTGACAATTAGTGAGGTGAGTCAGAGATGTAGATGTTTGTGAAAGATGTTTTCTGTTTTGAAAGGATGAACACTGTAAAATTATACCATAGTCTATTTATTGCATTGTTAATATTTACTATAGATTAGGGGTGGATAATTTTATCAGTTGTTTATTATTCATGCAACAATCCATATTACTGTTATAGTTTTCATTAATAATCATTGCTCTATGATAACTTTGTCTAGTGTTCTTATGGATGTTTTTAGCATGACTTTGTGAAAATGTAACGACTACTGAATAAAATAGTATAGACTTCTTCATGGCTAGTGTTTGCGTATTTCATTTCATTCTGTAACCTACTTGTTCTACAGATCTGTGTACTAGTGTTACATGCTACTGTTTTTGACAACATTGATTACGATTCTGACAGATAATATCATGATATTTTTTGCATTTAAGTGCCGGCGATGCAGTGTTGCCAGATATTGCTATAAAAAACAAATAAAAACCGAAAAATAAACCGACATGATTTCAAATCTTTTCAAAATAAGATACGATAAAGATATCACTGACCCCAAT
>NW_015549620.1:145631-145971 GCF_001515605.1 Sinocyclocheilus anshuiensis | reverse complement strand
CAGCAGTGAAATGTAAGTCAGGTCCGCTCCATGGACAGTGCAATTATTAAAGAATACAAACACAAGAAAATTATATATAAATATAGGTATGGAAAAAGTAAGATAAAAAATAAGAATAAAATAAAATGCGCAGGACAGTATACTGTAGGATTAATAAATATTAAGATGAGCAGGAATGTAGAAGAGAAGAATGTGCAAACAGGTTATCATGATAATAATATCATGATATTTTTTGCGTTTCCCTTACCGAATGTGCTATCCTGTCAGCAATAACATGTCCATGGGCTCTTTTGATAACTGTCAGTTTAAGTGCCGGCGATGCAGTGTTGCCAGATATTGA
>NW_015549620.1:144755-145460 GCF_001515605.1 Sinocyclocheilus anshuiensis | reverse complement strand
CATTTCATTCTGTAACCTACTTGTTCTACAGATCTGTGTACTAGTGTTAAATGCTACTGTTTTTGATAACGTTTCTAATAGATAATATCATGATATTTTTTTGGCGTTTCCCTTACCGAATGTGCTATCCTGTCAGCAATAACATGTCCATGGGCTCTTTTGATAACTGTCAGTTTAAGTGCCGGCGATGCAGTGTTGCCAGATATTGCTATTAAAACAAATAAAAACCGCAAAAAATATTTTGCAAATAAGATAAGGATATCGCTGACCATAAATTGCAACTTCCCACTCTATTAACTTTCTAAAGTGTCAAATTAAGTGGAAAAGACAAGTCACCACGGATCTGGCAACACGGCTGCGCCCGCGCCCTCAAGATTCGTTCACTCCGCCAGCGTCTCACAGCGATCATTTTCATACCACGGATGCTAAACATTCTTGCAAACTGTCTAAACTGAATTATACATACATGCAGACACTCATATGGTGATCTCATAGCTGGCTACGGTTATGATTATATATCACTACATGTGTCTCTCGCTTAAAGGCACAATATGTAAGATTTTTTTATAAAAATATCCAAAAACCACTAGAACAGTGTTATATATTTTGCTGACTTGTGTACTTACATTATCCCAAATGTTTCGAAGATTGTTTAAATCCAGAGAAATAAGCAATTTTAAATAGTGACACGGACTGTTGCCATAG
>NW_015549620.1:131614-144486 GCF_001515605.1 Sinocyclocheilus anshuiensis | reverse complement strand
TTTAATAGACCGGTGACGACCGCACAGAGTAGCATTATAACAGAACTTTCAAATGTATCTAGTATGTTAAAACAGCGCTGCTTTTTTCCCCCACATAAGCACAACCGGAAGGAGCGGAAGGGTCGACTGTGGCATGATAAAAGCTCCGCTGCTTTCGAACCATGTGTCGCGCTCGTTCAGCGGCCTCGTTCCGCTTCGACGGCTTTCAGCCTCACCCTGCTTCATTCTACTACGTTAATAAATCATTAGCTCATCCATGAACATGATTTCCGCCTGAGTCCCGTCGGATTGCATCGGCTGTGTGGGGATGAAGACGACAACTCCCATGATTCCACACTCAGTCACGGCGTCATCAAACTATGCCTTTGTCTCTTTGTTTATTTTGAATACGCGCCCTCCAGCGGCGAAAATTACATATTGTGCCTTTAAGTGGCGCTCTTTCCTCTTGCTCGTAGGCCTACTCTCCCTTGCCTCCACGATTTCCGGGATATTGTATCTAATTTGCGGGTGTCAGGGAGCCACTATTAATATGTGGGAGACTCCCGGAGCTTCCGGGAGAGGTGGGATGTCTGTAATCATTAACTAATTCATCATTAACTTCTGGATAAAGTGGAAATTATTATTGCACTAACACATAAAATAGCGCTGTGTGTTACTGCCATCATATGTCTCTTCAATAATTTCAAACCACTTTTGGCTTTCACTGTTCCTGATTTGTTTGTCTTTCTTTTGTAGACTTACTACAATTAGTTTCAGCTGTTCTCAAATAATATTTCGAAAATTACAAGTTTAACGGACGAGACCGGGTGACAGCCAATGTCTGTTGCCCAACAAGTCCACAAGACTGACTGAAGAGAGAAGGGTCTTCTTTAAATCTGAGGGGCTTGTTGTTGTGAATCTCATATTCTGAAAAACTGATCTTCCTCTCAGGATACGCTGCCCACACAGTGTATGCATGTGCATTGCACTTTCAGGGGAATAAAGCCATCCCAACCTCCCATGTACAAATATAAGTGTGTAAATATCAATTGCACACATTGTTGGGATTTAAAATTTAGAGCAGTTATTATTTGTTTGTGTATATTAACCCTATAAAGCCTACTGTATCATATTTCATACGCAAATGTGTAAGTCCTATTAGTATGAAAAAAACTTTTACACAATCTGCTACATGCCCTCTGTCATCTGATTGATAGTTTATACATTTTTAGCAAGTAAAAAGCCTTTTACTGATTTTTATAAAGTAAATGTAATACCTTTTTAGATTGTTAAAATTTCAGGATGAACACTTACTATACAGAAGCAAATTTTACTTGATTATCCATAAATCTTTTTTTTTTTTAGAAAAAATCATGTTAAAATGTGAGTATCAAATATACATCAGCCTTTTGATATACCATAATTTGATCTCTCAATCATCATTGCATTGCGTTTTATGTTTTGCCCCCACAATAAAAACTACAAGCTAAACTAGCTTTGATCATAAAACTAAACATTAGAAAAACATCTTACGAAGACATATTATTCAGAGTTATAGACCGAAAATTTCAATTTCATCACCACTACCACCAATAGTAACAACGATACAATCAAATTCAAATATGATGGTCCTTAAGTTTATTAAAATTTATTTATTTTATTTTACCTGGTGGACCTAGACTTCCTTTCTCTCCTTTAGGGCCATGCTGGTCCTGCAGGTCCTATTTTACCTCAGGAGAATCAGGAGTGAAGTCACTGGTTTGCTTATTTCATTCAAAAGCCAAAGCCTGGTTACTGTTAGCCATCAGAACTAGAGCATTTTACTAATTGATAAGGCATTTGTGTCTGGTGTAGACTGGTGTTACATTTTGTTCTTTTACTTTATACTTTACAACTATAGTGTGTGTCTAAAATGACATGAACTGCCTTATGTTCCTACTTATGTTCTCACTAACAAACCAGTTCATAGGGTAATAACCTTGGCATTATTTGTGTAAACATTATAAACAAACAAACAAAAATAAAATGGCTAGCCTATATAAATTTCATTCTTTTGTTATTTGATCTTCTGTCAGTAACACAATTAATGTCAGATTTGCACTGAAATAAAAGAGACACTCTTTGATTCATGACAAATAGACATAAGAAACTGTTTATTGAGTTGTAACAAAATTTATAGCAATTATTTGTATATTTTCTATGCATTTGTAAAATAATGTTTTGAAGGACATGCTTGACAATAGGATTTAAACTGTGCGTTCTATGTGCACTGTTTATAGCATATTAGTATTGCAGACCTGTATAATTAGGCTGATGATACATGGGGCAACTTTTTGGTTAAAGTTGCCGTCAACGGACAACCAGGTGAGACACAGGGCCCACGACCGATCTAAAGTATTCAGATAGAAATGTGTTACCCATTCTCAGTGGGAAAGTGCCCAAGCAAAACACTGCTCAAAAAAAGCAAAATTGCTCAAAAAGTTGCCCTGTGTATCATCAGCCTAATGTTATACATTCTATTTGTTGTCTATTTCACACATAATAGGACGTATATCACCACAACTGCCATCATCCCAAAGGCCAGAGTCCTCTATAACACCACAATCTTGTAGTCCCTTATAGTCATCAGGCTGACCAGGACCCCAGTTGGTAAATGTCAATTGCTTCCCCTCAGTGTCCACAAACCGTCCCTCTATTTCTCTGTCTGTGACTCCAATATATGGCTTCTTACTACTTAAACCACTGGATACTACTAATTTCAATAACGCTTGGTTTTCTGCAGAAGTTCTTGGCAAAACCATTGTTCCACCAAAATCCTTGCAGAATTGTAATCCTTGATCGAAAGTCCCCACAACACCATCAGTGATGTAGTATTTCTGTCCAACTTGCCTGAAGTGGCAGACACTCGCAACTTTCTCAATCGTGACAATCTTGGCTTTAAGTTGCTGGATCTCAGATTTCAGGGATTCAAGAACACGTTCACTTCCAGGAGACCCTAAATATAGAACAATTACTTTGTATAGCTTGTAGAATACACATCCAAACTTGTTCATGCACAACCTTAGTCTCTGAAGTCTCCACATTTCCACTTTGGAATTTTAAATCTTAAAGGGATAGTTCATTTTTGGGTGAACTATCCCTTTAAAGGGGTCATATGATGCGATTAAAATTTTTACTTTCTCTTTGGAGTGTTACAAGCTCTTGGTGCATAAAGAAGATCTGTAAAGTTGCAAAGACTAAAGTCTCAAATCCAAAGAGATATTCTTTATAAAAGTTAAGCGTCAACCACTCCTACCTAAAACGGCTCGTTCTAACACGCCCCCACATGTCTACGTCACGATGTGGGAAGATTTGCATAACGCCGCCCAAATATTCACGCAAAGAAATAAGGCGTAACTTTTATTCTCACTGTAGTATTGTTGTTGCCGCCGCTGCCATGTCGTGGAGTCGCTGTGTGTTTCGTTGTGAAAGCGAAACTACTTTGTTTGGCCTTCCAAAAGAGGACACGACTAGAAATCAGTGGTTAAGTTGTATTTACAACACTGTTCCAGAACAGTTCAACCCAAATATTCAGATGTGTGCTGCGCATTTTATGGAGGATGAGGACTGTTTCCTGAACCAGTAGCTTACAATGCGTCTGTGGCACAAAGGCTATTTCTATAAAGTTGGGCAGTTCCAACTTTGCAAGGACAGTCTGGCGCTTCTGACTCACAACCTGTAAGTACGTTTTTTATGTTTAAATAATTTGCCACTGCTGATTCAAATGACGAGTTTTGAGCAGTGTAGAGTAGGCTTGTTGTTTGTTGTTTCTCCGATCACAAATGCAGACATGGTTTTATGTTTACGCGGCGCGATATGAAACGCAACGCGTAAGAAGACAGTATAAGTCATTATAATCAGTAATTATGTCCCAACTGGATGCAACAAATGCCTTGTTTATAATGGGTTTTATTGGTTTTGTCTTGTCCTGCTGGGAGACGGCACCACAGTATGTTAAGGGGCGTAACATTTCCGTCACACACTTGAGGCATTCGGCCAATCACAACGCACTGGTTAGCTGGACAATCAGAGCACACCTCGCTTTTTTAAAACGATGAGCTTTGTAAAAATCGTCGCGTTTCAGAAAGGCGGGGCATAGAGGAGAAACAATAATGTACAGTATGTGGAAAATAATGTGTTTTTTAACCTTAAACCGCATAAACACATTGCATTACACCAAATACACAAAATAATGTTCTTTTTAGCAACGTCATATGACCCTTTTAATAACTTATAATGTTTAATACCTTGTGGACCTGGAGGTCCCCTTTCCCCCTTTTCTCCAGCTGGCCCAGATGGCCCCGCTTTACCTGGTGGTCCCTGAACGCTCACTCCTGTAGGACCAAAATTGAAAATAAGGTAGAAGTGAAATAATCTCTACCTCAGAATCCCTCACTTCATTCATTCATTTCACTCTCTCTCACACACAGACCTGACTCTCCCTTCTCTCCTTTGGGTCCAATTGCTCCATCTTTACCATCTCTCCCATCTCTGCCAGGCAGACCGTTGTGTCCAGGAGTGCCAGGAACTCCACCATATGTAGGACAGTTCAGGTTCTGAGGATCAGCTCCATCCAACAGCTGCAGTGCAAACTGAAGGAGCAGAAGAGCCCAGAGGAACAGCTTTAACAGCGCCGCCATCTGTGGTATAAAAAGGAAAACATCAGCGAACTTTTCCACAATCTGTAAATTACATTTATTTAGTTACTGTAACTAATATAGCCTATCACCATACATCCCCAATGAATTAATCACAGTACAACACTGAAATGTTTTGTTTAAATATGCAAATGGTGCATTAAAAAAGCACTAATTTGCATACATTTCCACAACAGAAATTTGAACATTGAATAAAGTCAGATTCAGATTTCTGAATATCTGATTCAGTCAGATCTCTGAATATCTGTTTTATCACCACATAAATCAGAAACTACTGTCATCATAAGCATGTTTTAGGAATAAATAAGGTGAATGTTACATGAACAAACCTCTCTGCAAAAAACCTTCAGAATATTGATAAGAAGGAAACTATAAAGTTTGGTGCATATAAATGCTACTGAAATGGAGATTTCTGTCTCAGTGCAGGACAAAAAAGGGCATTAAAATAAATACTGTAAATGTAATTCAACTACTCTGACATTTAATGGAAGAGCAAACTTGACCAAAGCTTTATAAAACAATGGTTTTGCAGTCACAACAATTTTTCACAAGTTGGCCTGCCCATTCAACCTTGATAGATAATGGTAAACAAACTTGACTTGCTTTCTTCAAGGAAGGCTTAAACCTGAGGCTTGGCTCAAGCTCCGAGTTAGAACCCCCCTATAATGGTACTACATGGAGGAAGAATGAAAGAAATAGAGAAGGGGATGGGGAGTTGGAAGGATGCTGGGATGGCGCAATGATGATTGATAGGACTGAATGATTTAGAATGAAGCTTCATTCGTAACAGACTTTTTAGCTACAATCTATTTCATTCATTTATTCTATTTCATATTTTATTAATTTTTCTGAAAAGTGAGGAAAATTATTCTATATGTAATTGTGTGGCAGGACAAATAAGTTACAAAATATTGTGAATGAACATCAGTGAACCATAGTCTCTATGGAGTTGCTGAACAGCTGCATACCAACTTTCCTATAGGTTTGACCTGATACATTTTCCTAGGTGTGACCTGAACAGTTTTCCCCCTAAGTTAAACAGAAACACATTCATTAAACCCAACTTCATTAGTCTTGTAAGAATATAGTGGAAAGTATTTGTAATGCTCCAGACTGGTGTGACTACAAAAACAGGAAATACCTACTTAAGCTGAAAGACACAAGTTTCATAGTTCCAAGTCTTTTCATTAGCAAATCTTAAAAGCTTGCCCAAACGAGATTTTGAGACAAAGTTACGCAGATATGTTTGTCATTCTTGATTGTAATTAACTTGTATAATAAATGCACAATAACTTTGAGTATTGATGTATGATTAAGTTTTCTCATGGTCCATCCTAATACACATTAAATAGCATTGTGTGTAATTGCCATCCATTTCATATGTCTCTTTACTGGATAAGTTCAAGCCAACTTGTGGTTCACTGTTCCTATTTTCTTTCTTTCGAATATTTACTGCAATTATTCTCAGCTTTTTCAAATAACATTCAAATTCTTACCAGTTTAATGGAGGAGTCCAAGTGATGCAATGTCTGTTGCCCAACAAGTCCACAAGACTGAAATCACACAACTGACTGAAGAGAGGAGGGTCTTCTTGCTTTAAATCTGAGGGGCTTGTTGTTGTGAATTTCCTTTTCTGAGATAGAGC
Source organism: Sinocyclocheilus anshuiensis (assembly GCF_001515605.1). Taxonomy (NCBI): domain Eukaryota; kingdom Metazoa; phylum Chordata; class Actinopteri; order Cypriniformes; family Cyprinidae; genus Sinocyclocheilus; species Sinocyclocheilus anshuiensis. The sequence continues at coordinate 138,165 of NW_015549620.1, read as the reverse complement.
TCTTTCAGATATGCTTCCCACACAACGTACGAGTGTGTAGTGGGCTTTGAAGGCTTAGAAAGCATCATGCCTGAAGACGCCTCCTTCAATCAGAGCCACCCTGCTCATGACACATATTAAATGGTTTACAATTATATTGCTCAAGACAAGGGGAATTGGGCCCTTTTATACTATTCCTTCAAAATCCTCAGCAAAATTACTCCATTTAAATGATGTATAGGCTATATCAATTATGGATTGAAATTTCGTTTTAAAATTAATTTTTAATTTTATTATGTAAACATAATATTGCATATTTTGTTAATAGAACCTTAATAGTGGAATATTGAATTATATTTTTCATTTGGTTAAAAAATGGTATACATTCTATTTGTTGTCGATTTCACACATATGACACCTATCACCACAATTGCCAACATCCCAAAGGCCAGATTCCTCCATGATAGCGCAGCTAAGTGCCTCCTTGTCCACCCCACATTAAAATGTATTATAAAATGTAAAGTGTAAGCATCACACAAAGTTTGCAAATATCTAACATCTCTCTATCCATAAGCTGGTCACTGGACTTAAAAAAAAAAACTACTGGATTTACTAGTTGTTGCGGTTTTCCTTCAAAATACATTGCATTTACAGTCCTTTTTAAATAACGTTAAACGTTAAATAACGTGAAGAGAGAATTTTCTTGCTCTAAACCTGAGACGCCTTCTCCACCCAGCCTTAAAATGCGTCTATATTCGGTTAATTACGGTAGTGGCGTACGCATGACATGACAGGTGAGGAAGTTACCAAGTTTTATCCGTGATATACAGTCAGCGGCTCACCTACTTTGTTTTACACTAATACCCGGTCACAAAGCATTAAAGGTGAGTTATTTTCTTTATTTTGTTTACAGGCGCCGATCCGGGGCTCGAGCACCCACGGAAAAACGCCAGAAATGCGCCGTTAATATGAACCAAGTTGTAGCTTAGCGAGTGTGCATAATATTTCTTATAGAAGCTGTCGATATGCTTCATTTCGTTTTTGTAACTAAAGATAGGTAGAAATGTGAAAAAAGTAGTCCTACGCGTTTCGAACCAGTAATTTAAAGCTAGTAGGCTACATAATATTTTTCTTAGAAGCTGTCAATATGTTTTATACGATTTTTTTTGTGTGTCTAGGTTTTGTCCGTCTTGTGTCTGTGTTTGTAACTTGTGTCTTGTGTCCGTTTTGATAATCTGGAGCAAGATAGTTATTCATTCTATTTTAGGTAATTGTTAAGTGAGAATGTTATTTTTAAGGCATTATTTGTTCATGCAGAGATGAATTAAAAAAATGAAAAGGTGTATGTTTCTAATATTTTTATTTTCATAATTTTTTTATTAGGCCGCCTGTTGAAGATGTCAGAATGTTTCATGTATATGTATTGCGTTTAGCTCCATTTCTGTAGGCCTAACTGAAGAACTGAAAAATACATAGGTTAAAAGGCATAAGATTGTCACGTCAATCGTAAGTGAACACGCGTGCAATATTTACAGAAGCTGTCAATAAGTTTTCTACGAATTTCTTGTGTAGGCCCTATATTAGGTTGACCATATTTTAGTTTTCCAAAAAGAGGACAGTGGGTGCGGAGGTGGGGTGTGGTTGGTTGGTGCAAGTAGCGCCCAAAGTAGCGCAATGACATTAAATATCAAAACTCAAAATATGTAATTTCCATACCTAAAATACATATTTTACACTGTTATGCATATTGATCATAAACACAGCTTTTTAGCTTCCTACCAGTGGCCTTCCTTCACAAAACTATAGCACAGTTTTATCATAGGTAGATTGCAAAATGTTTAAATACAAGCATTTCAGTCAAATGTAATTCATGCAACATTTCAAACATTTAACCCATGGGGGAAAATCAACCCATGGCTACAGTTTAAAAGTAGCCAAATTCCGTGGGAAAAAAAAACTTGACAACCCTGCACGATCCAACAGGAGCTGCAGGAGTCAGATTTCACTGATCATGAGTTGAGAGGAGAGATGACTGACAAGATCATACTGGAAGATTTGCTGCTCAACAGATCCTTAGCTCATTGACAAATATCTGATCTTCCTTTAGCCTACACCGAGCACGCGTTATCGCGAAATTGATAGTAAAAAAGTTCACAGCCAGCACTTATTCAAAAGAGATTGACATATTCCGCATATTGATAGCAGCTCCCTGATGCGCGAAAATTATATGCAATATTAGAATGTTTGCAGGAGCGGGCGGGACTGGACACAAATATCTCGGGAACGGGCAATAATGGTCAGAAATTCAGCGGGAGCAGGATTAAGAAAACAGTCTACAATCTACAGTCTAGGACTCCAATACAAAAACGCACACAATGGCGGTTGTAGAAAGCAAAAGACGAATCCCGGACATTTTAGGCGATTTAGAAATCCGGACGCATTTTTTTTAAGTCCAAAAAGAGGACATGTCTGGGAAAAAGAGGACGTAGGTCACCCTACCTATATATTCCGTTGTAGATCCTGAGCAAGATAAATTGTTCGTTGTGAGTTTGATATTTTAAGTTATAATTTGCTTCTGGCAAGTTGGGATAAAAATCTATGTTGACATATGCATGTGAGTTTTCGGTGGTGGGGTGTCAGTGTGCCGAGCACCCACCAGCGGAAAAAGAAATCGGCGCCTATGAGTCACATGAAGGAACTGTGCAGCACGTAATAATCCAAATATAGTGCATGTGTTTATTTACAACAGTGTTGCTCGGCGACTTTTAAGTCAATAATCACTGCAGTGTCAGACAGACAAGATTGTCTACTTGTGTCTGTTCTGTTTGTGCACATTTATGACCATCCTGTAATAAAGAAGTAGCCTAGTGGATCTAAAAATGGTGATAAAGTTGAGTGCTGATGATCTGTCTTGAATGTATGTGGCAATATGGAACAGACATTGCAAAGGCAAAGATTGTTCTTCATTGATTATTAGCTAAGTTAGAGGAATTTGGCCCACGCACTCACTGTCACTAGCTGCATTCCAATCGACCGTAAGTGCCCTGCAAAATGAACTTTACAGCGCATTCCGAAATCTAAAGAACAATTAGTATCCAATAAGAAGGGAGTGTACGTGTTTAGTTCGAAGAACACCATTAATGAAGGCACATCACTTCGCAGGCAGTGGAGAGGGAAATGTACCAGTACCAGTACGTAAAGAAGCTGGTATTCAATAAATGTGGTGAAAAGGAGTGGAGGCAGCTTGTTTGATTTTCCGGGTGTGTCTACAATACATTTGTTGTTTGCATAAGACACACCCATGCTTGTCAGTGCTAGTGATTCTTCAGTACTACTGAATTGTCATCACCTTCAGACAGAAAATCTCAGAGGATTGACAGTTTATGTTGTCGAGTGTTGACTATTATTATTATTATAATAATTGCTATTATTTATAATTATTTTTATAATTATAATTATTATTTTTAATAATAATAATAATAGTAATAATTATTATTATTATCATCATCATTGTCATAATCACACATGTATTACATGGTAGATATTTAGTTTTTCTGATGTTGCTAACTAGGGCCTAATTACAACGAGGAAAATTATCTAAAATCCCAAACAATTTATTTACAATTTGTCTGCCAGGGTTGGCATAGAGTTGTGATATAGCACAGTTACTTAAGATTATATACAGAAGCGTTCTTGTTGAACTTACAAAAATGTTAAAACAGGGGAAGAGGCTCTTAGAAAATTTTGTGTGTGTAACCAGGATATATCTTTAAACAATATATGTACATTGTTGTTTTGCTTTCTGATGGTTTTAAGTGTAGTGAATGATAATGTCATAAATTTGATAAAATAAAGAGAAAAGCAAATTTCCCATTGTGTTAAGAGAGCATTATTGAAATCATATCCGATTCATTGCAGTTCAAGTTTAAAATCTAATTAGTAGGACAAGTTGTGCATATTTTCTTCCCTGTCTCAAGAATCAGTTTAGCACTGTACTTTTAGCATTTGCAGTGTCTCTGGACAAAAACACAATTTCCTGTTCTGTGTTTCTCCTTTCTTCAACCAAGCAGTCATGAAGACTCCGGCTTCCCTTCAGACTGATCTGAAGGCGAATACAGATTCCAGACTGCAGCGAAACTATAGCAGCCCAAGGCTGGAAAACCGCTTTCTGGCTCAATCGCCCTCAGCATTGTGTCACCATCAGTACACATCTCCATCCTGGGCCAAGCAGACCTCCACCTCTTCATCATGTCCAGCACTCCAGCCGACCAGCCTGTCCTCCACCATGTCCACATCATCTCTTCTGTCATCCACAACGATGAGCTCACTATCCTCTCCCTCCTCTCTGCTGAGCACTAAGAATACCCTCCTAATAGAGCCTTCACTTCATCCTCCAGTCTCATCCTCCCTAACCTCCTCCTACTCCCATAATCCTTTACTCTCTTGCTCCAAAATGTCAACTCCCAGTGCCGCCCCAGCTGTCTGCTCCTATCCGCCACCTTCAGTGGAGAATAAATCGGGCTCAAATGAAAAGAGAGAAGTGGAAGACATGCTTTTCTCACCTGAAGGGCTGCTGGGATCTAGTGAGGAGCCTAGACAGGTATAGAATGATTTCCTCTATTGCTTTGTAAGATTGTATGTGAATTCATGTAGCATCATTTTTTTCCCCTACATTTTTTTATTCTTTTATTCACCGCCACTAGGGCTGCACGATAAATCGCATGCGATATTTAACGCGCATCTTTCTGACAAGATGCGCATTAAATATCGCATGCGATTTATCGTGCAGCCCTAACCGCCACACATTTTTATTAGTATTTATTAATTAAAATTTAACAGTAATTGCCAATAATTCGACTCAAGCACTAAACATACAGGATTTATTTTATGGATGAATCACTTTTTAGGACATACACCTGTTTCACCACCTAAAACCAAATTTATACTTCCAATGCTGCACAGAAAGCACATTATGATTAGGACAACTTGATATAGCATTTAATTTAAAGCTTTGTTTCTGCAAAAATGTACAGATACAGAACCAAAATGTAGTTAATTATATTGACTCTGTACATCTTAACAGGATGCCAGACTTGAAAGCTTGGAGGAGGATGACCAGATGCTGTCCTCTGAGGTGCCTGTTTTGAATATGGATTTGGATGGAGAGAGGGAGCAGACCGTAGCTCCTCAGGAGGAGTTTGGGGTGATTGAAGCAAGCGAGAATGAGCAACTTGTTGAATTGAGGGAAAGGAAGGTGAGTCAAATGAGCACAGTTCTGGGGTTTGTGAATCTAAATAATAGTTAATAATTTGCTAGCCCTTATTTATTTTTAGCTTTATTTATATGTATTCTTTGGTGATTATATTTAGACAGATGGCACAAATGTGCATGTTAAATTTAGTCTTTTGTTTTTACAATGGAAAATATGCTCTGTATAATAAAGGTGTAGATCATTCAAATTAGGCTTGCCGCGATAGACGGTGTTGACGGTGATACCGGTGTTAAGACGCGACACCGGTTACGTCACTTGCCCACCGCGTCACCGACCCCCACCGTCGTTTTGATTTTTTATAGAAATAAAAATAATTTAGTTCAGTAAAAGAACAGACACTACAATTAAAAACTGAACGCGGCTGCTCAATGCAGCGTGCCGAACGACAGTCGCATCACAGATCAGATTTAATTTCTCCAGAGAGGAGAGTGAGTCGAGCTGACTGACAAGAAGAGTGAGGTGAGACAGACAAGACGATCGCGGATGATTTAGTTTCGAAACGAGATGCAAAAGCGCCTGTTTGGCAATATTTTGGCTAAATATTTTAGACTTTTGCCATTTATCAGGTGATTTTGTACGTTTTTTTAAACATTCGTTTCTTATTTGATTGGTTCCACATTGTTTGCTGATTTTTACTTTATTTAAACTTTGTGTCATTTATTTATTTATTTATTTTTACATCAAGGTGTATGCCGTGCCTCCAGGCTTTCTTACTCACTTTGCTAATAAACGTTATACGTTTCTTATTTATTTGGTTATATATTATACATGCTTACTTAGCCTATTTCCAGTTTTGTATACCTATTTAAACTTTATGTAAGTTATTTGTTATTTTATATTAGGCATAGCCTGCCCTATAGCAGTGTGTATATATATATATATATATATATATATATATATATATGTAATGTAATTTATTACAGTGATGGCAAAGCTGAATTTCAGCAATAAAGACATTACACCAGTCTTTAGTATCACATGATACTTCAGAAATCATTGTTATATGCTGTTTTGGTGCTCAGGAAACATTTATCTTTCTCAGAGAAAATAGTTGTGCTGCTTTATATTTTGTGGAAACTGGTATTCTTTTTCAGGATTTTTTGTTGAATAGAATGATCAAAAGAACAGAATTTATTTAAAGGGGTGGTTGATTGCGATTTCACTTTTTTAACGTTAGTTAGTGTGTAATGTTGCTGTTTGAGCATAAACAATATCTGCAAAGTTACTAAGCTGAAAGTTCAATGCAAACGGAGATATCGTCTTTTAAAATTCTGGCAGTTTAATGCCTACAAAAACGGCT
>NW_015549620.1:126754-130362 GCF_001515605.1 Sinocyclocheilus anshuiensis | reverse complement strand
ACAAGACAATCGCGGATGATTTAGTTTCGAAACGAAATGCAAAAGTGCCTGTTTGGCAATATTTTGGATTTTGAAAAGCCTGTTGACTTTTGCTGTTTATCTAAGGTGATTTTGGAAGTTTGTTTTAAACATTCGTTTCTTATTTAATTGTTCCACTGATTTTTATGATTTTTACTTTATTTAAACTTTGTGTCATTTATTTATTTATTTATTTTTACATCAAGGTGCCTCCAGGGCCTCCAGGCTTTCTTACTCACTTTGCTAATAAACGTTATACGTTTCTTATTTATTTGGTTATATATTATACATGCTTACTTAGCCTATTTCCAGTTTTGTATACCTATTTAAACTTTATGTAAGTTATTTGTTATTTTATATAGCCTGCAGCCTGCACTATAGCATGGTGTATTTTTATTTGTTTTGTTAATAAAAGTTCTGTTTTATATAAAGTGAGTTTTTAAGCTATTTAAAAGCGACGGAAAGCGAGGAAAAGAGGGAAAATTCAAACGAACTAAAAACGAACAAATGCTTTATGCCGAATTGCCGCTGTTTCAAAGTGAAAGTAAAATGCGCACGCTGCTTTTACAAGCTATTTAAAAGCGAAGGAAAGCGAGGAAAAGAGGGATCGCCCCGCCCCCGCGGTGATACCGGTATTACCGGTGTTGTCACACATCGATTAACCGGTGGGAAAATTTCCTCACCGTCACAACCCTAATTCAGATTGTTTTATATTTTTTCACAGTAACATTTGGGTAGCCTGAATTAACATGAATTCATTAATGAGTGAGCTTTATATATTATATTTTATAATATAATGTTTTTAAAATCATTTTATTAATTATATATATATATATATATATATATATATATATATGTAATGTAATTTATTACAGTGATGGCAAAGCTGAATTTCAGCAATAAAGACATTACACCAGTCTTTAGTATCACATGATACTTCAGAAATCATTGTTATATGCTGTTTTGGTGCTCAGGAAACATTTATCTTTCTCAGAGAAAATAGTTGTGCAAACGGAGATATCATCTTTTAAAATTCTGTCAGTTTAATGCCTACAAAAACAGCTGGTAGGGACTACAACAAGCTACTTTCCGGGTTTGTGACATCACAAACCCAGATAAACCCCGCTTTCGGGAAAAGGCAACAAAGGGGGCGAGGCCATGCTGCGCTGCTTTAGAGAAGAGGAATAGAAAACTAGAGGTGCACGTAAAAATCTATTCATATATGAATTGCGATTCTGTCTTCTAACGATTCTAATGGATTCACAAGTTTCAAAATCAATGTTCTAAAGCAGCGGTTCTTAATACTGTTCCTCGCGTCGCCCTGCTCTGCACACACTCTGCATCTCTCTCTCTCTTTCTCTCTCTGTCTCCCATTCAGCTCAGCTTCAACAATGAACTGTTCCAATTATACACTTATTTTTCACATAGTTATGAGAAGCGTTAAACATGGACGCGCGTACAGTTGCTGTACTGTATTAAAGCTTTAATAACGACACCGTTGTTTACAATACAACCGCAAATGCCGCTGAGGTGAGGGGCGGGACGCTTAGATGCGCACTAGAGGGGGTTTAGCCAATCACAACACACTGGGCTAGCTAACCAATCAGAGCCCATCGCCTATTTCTGAGGGTGGGGCTTCTTAAAAGCAGGAAATGATCAGCGCGTTTCTCAGAGAAGGGACAGAGCGGTGTGGAATAAAGGTAAATTATGAGGAAAAAAAAAAGTTTTTTTAAAAACGAAGCATTAACACATGTTAGACTGCACCCCATGAACACAATCAAGCCTAGAAAAAAACCAGTGAACCACCCCTTTACAATATAATCTTTTGTAACATTATAAATGTCTTTACTGCCACTATTGATGAATTTAATGCATGTTTGCTGAATAAATGTATTGATTTACACACACACACGCACACACACACATACAGTAGGTATAGAAAAAAATCACAGTGCTTTAAAAAAAAATCACATTTTGTTGCTTTGCAGTCTGAAATGAAGACGGACACAGTTTTTGTTTTATCCATTTGTATTTACTCAGTGCAACTTATAACATCCAAGTGAAAGATACAAGACCAATATGTTAGAAAAAAGCAAAAAACAGAATCACTGAGTTGGAAAAAGGATCACCCCCCTCCTAAAAATGACTTAATCGTTTTCAACTCAATCAGGTGTAGCAAATCACCTTCTCAATGGCACACAAAGCCTTTTGACTTTCAACTGTGATCAGTTGTGGTCATTTTGATTAGCTCAGCATGAAAAGAGATTTCCTGGAGCATTTCAGTTCTTGGTAGCACAACTGAAGCAAACAATCAACTATAGGTGGCAAGGCACTGTCTAAAGATCTCCAGAATAGTAATGCAAAGTCCGATTCATTTCTGCGAACCGGTTCTTTTCGGACAGATGTGCTCATTGAACCGATTCAAAAAGCCGATTCACCAGTTTCTGACGTCATCAAGCAATAACGTCGCTATGCATTTATTTTCTGATAACTCAGTGCCATGTTGTATCAATGAAAAATTAAAATAAGTCATTTGTGTCAACACATATTGAAACATTAAAAAAATAAAGTTATTTGTGTGAAAGCATGTTGCTGATTATTGCAATATAATTCACTTAAGTTAATGGTGTTTGTGGTCAGTTTCTTTCGTGGATCCTTTATGTCAGATACGACTGACTGACCAATATTGACTAGCCTACAACTCGGATAAGATTCCTAAAACTTTCACACCTACAGCACACATTACAGACATTGATGCACAAATGCGGATATGTTCTACATGTCTACAGTATAAAGAATGAATAAACCAGTCTTATAAACTCGATTTCGCTTAAGCAACTTGAAATATAATATGCATGCACAATAAACTATTGTACAATTTATTTACATCACTCGACAGAAAGGTTTTTGCAGGTTTTAATAAAATGTAAATTAATAACAGTCATAATAAGCATATTTCCAGTACGCGCCTCAGGCTTGCACAGTATCGTCAACTAACTCATCAGAATCTTTGATAATCCTTGGCAAACTTCGCCATGGCTCATTCGGTTCTTGTTGAGTCCTCAGTAATCCTCTGCAAACTTCTTTTTGAGTTGGACGTGCTACTTCGGCTGTGCGTCCTGCGTCATCAACCCGGAACTAAAGTTCGATTCAGTTTGATTTGTGAACCGGCTCAACCGGTTACTTCCTGAGAACCGATTCGTTCAAGAACCGAACATCACTACTCTGGAATAAAGTTGTGGACAGGCACAAGTCAGGCGATGGATACAAAAACATTTCAAATCAACTCTGAAGCAGTTGCAGGAATTTATGACAAAGAGTGGTAATTGTGCACATGTGACAACAATATCACAAATTCTTCACAAATGTGGCTTTTATGGAAAAAAGCCACTCCTGAAGATAGACCACATGCAGTCACGACTGAGCTTTGCCAAAACGCACCTTTAAGATTCTGAGGCAGATGAGACTAAAATTGAATTATTTGGCCTCAACACCGAATGATATGACAGGCGGACACCATCAAATTTAACTGAACTTGAGCAGTTCTGCAAAGAAGAGTGGGCAAATATTGCAAAGTCTAGATGTGCAAA
>NW_015549620.1:100215-126673 GCF_001515605.1 Sinocyclocheilus anshuiensis | reverse complement strand
AAAAGTTTCACACCTAAAGCTCACATTACAGACATTGATGCACAGACGCGGATATGTTCTACATGTCTACAGTATAAAGAATGAATAAAGCAGTCTTATAAACTCGATTTCGCTTAAGCAACTTGAAATATAATATGCATGCACAATAAACTATTGTACAATTTATTTACATCACTCGACAGAAAGGTTTTTGCAGGTTTTAATAAAATGTAAATTAATAACAGTCATAATAAGCATATTTCCAGTACGCGCCTCAGGCTTGCACAGTATCGTCAACTAACTCATCAGAATCTTTGATAATCCTTGGCAAACTTCGCCATGGCTCATTCGGTTCTTGTTGAGTCCTCAGTAATCCTCTGCAAACTTCTTTTTGAGTTGGACGTGCTACTTCGGCTGTGCGTCCTGCGTCATCAACCCGGAACTAAAGTTCGATTCAGTTTGATTTGTGAACCGGCTCAACCGGTTACTTCCTGAGAACCGATTCGTTCAAGAACCGAACATCACTACTCTGGAATAAAGTTGTGGACAGGCACAAGTCAGGCGATGGATACAAAAACATTTCAAATGCTTTATCAATGCCTAGAAGCACAGTGAAGTATATTATTAAGAAGTGGAAGGTATTTGGTACAACACAGACGCTCCCTGGATCAGGACGTCACTCCAAACTGGATGAAAGAGCCAGGAGGAAACTGGTCAGAGAGGCGACCAAGAGGCCTACAGCAACTCTGAAGCAGTTGCAGGAATTTATGACAAAGAGTGGTAATTGTGCACATGTGACAACAATATCACAAATTCTTCACAAATGTGGCTTTTATGGAAAAAAGCCACTCCTGAAGATAGACCACATGCAGTCACGACTGAGCTTTGCCAAAACGCACCTTTAAGATTCTGAGGCAGATGAGACTAAAATTGAATTATTTGGCCTCAACACCGAATGATATGACAGGCGGACACCATCAAATTTAACTGAACTTGAGCAGTTCTGCAAAGAAGAGTGGGCAAATATTGCAAAGTCTAGATGTGCAAAGCTAGATGTGCAAAGGTGGTTCAACAAAATACTGATACAAGGGGGTGATCCTCTTTCCAACTTTCAATTTTTTTCTGACATGTTGATGTTATATCTTTCACTTGGATGTTATAAGATGCACTGAGTAAATACAGCTGGATAAAACAAAAACCGTGTCCGTCTTCATTTCAGGCTGCAAAGCAACAAAATGTGATTATTTCAAAAGGGGGTGATTCTTTTCTATACCCACTGTATATAGAATTATTCTTACCCCAGAAAATGGATTGACAGCGTATTGATTATGAAATCTGTCAATTTCTTATGTGACCGTTGTTTTTTTGTTTTTTTTTTACTTTAGCACAACCTGCTGAATATGGTGTGCTGCTCCCTGGTTAATAAGAGCTGTACCCCAGGCCAGAAGGACTGGGATAAGAAGAGGAGTGTGTGGGCCATTATTAAGGTTCTGGCCACAGAGATTACCACAGAAGACCCCGAGTTTCTCCTAAAGGTTGGTGTTTTTGTATGTGTGACTGTGAGTGTGTGTGGGTTATGTTGTCAGCTGTTAACATGTGGTTATGCATATTTGAATTGGTTTTAGGTTGCAGTCTATACTAGGCAGGAACTAAACATTCGTATCACAGCCAACTTCCTGCTGGCACTGGCGGCCCATCTGCCTGGTTCTAAGCCACACTTGAGAAGGTATTTTTGTGCTGCTGTACAGCTGCCATCTGACTGGCTGGAGGTGACAAGAATCTATAGCATAGTAAGTGTTAATATTAAATATCTTACTGCCCTTATTCCTACCATATTTATATTCTGGGTTTAGCATGGCAGATGTTCAAATAAGGATTTTATTTAGCTCTTTACTGTATTATTCTTGTTTTTCATGCTTTTTAAATGTTTTTGTGCAGTGTTTCAGTAAATCTTTACCCTCCTGCCTGAAAAAAGCCCTGGTGGATAAATTTAAACAGTTCACTGAATATCAGATGGCCAAATACAATACACGGAGGCATCGCTGCAAGCACAACAAGAAGCGTAAGAAAGGAGAGGTAATATGTCAAAAACTGATATTATTAGTAAATAATATCATAGATCAAAACATATACAGTGGGCTCCACAAGTCTGAGACCACTGAACATCCCTCTTTAAAAATGTGTTTTGTTTTAATAATAATAAAAAAAAATTAATATACTTTTAAAATTCTTAATGTTTATTTCAAGAGATTTTCAATCCCATATTTTCAGTGCTGCACACATCCTACCAACTACTATATAACTAACTACTATAATGAACACTCTTACTTGATTTTTTTTGTCTTTCCACATCACTTTTAAAATGCTTTTGTTTTCTATCCCTCTTCTTTCAGAAAATCTCTGCTGCACAGTGGAAAAAGTGGGGTGACCTTGTCAGAGTTGACATCTCCATTCTCAAAAAATATGTGAGCTTGGCTGTGTTTAGTTTGATCTGTTTGATATTACATAGCATTACAAATTACTATTGTACATCATGTCTTCTGAACATCTTATGATACAGTTCTGCATGTTATGATACAGTTGGAGAGCCAGAATCGGACTGCAAAGGATAAAAAACAGAGTGAATTCAGCCTCAAGAAAATGATAAAGCGTCTTCACATCAAAGAACCTGCAGAACATGTCATGGCCATTCTGGGAAAGAAGTTAGTCCTACAAACTGTCATATACATTTTAGTCGAAAATGTTTTATATTAACTGTATATTGCATAGTCCAGTCATGAGTATGTTTGTTATCTGTCTTTGCATGTAGATACCCGAGTGATCTGAAGGCCTTCTCTCGCAGTGGTCTTAGTGGGGTTTGGGAGAGAGAGAAAGCTGGAAAACGGATGAAACTTAAGCAGCCCGACACGTGGGAATGCAAACTAAGTCAGGAGGGAAACAAAGCTTCCACCTGGGAGAAACTCATCGGTGTGAATGAGGGACCTGCACTGTGTCCAAAATTGGCTTAATTCTTGAACATCTACTCATACTTAAGTATGTTTTTTGTGATTGCAGATGGAAAGTCTCTTCCTTTTATGGCAATGCTGAGGAATCTGAGGAACATGATCTCTGTGGGCATCAGTGAGAATCATCATACTAAGATCCTCAACAGACTGACCTCGAAGGTGAGCGTCTCTTAATTCAGTCTTTTGCATACTGAAACTTATGTAACATGATCAAGTAATTTACGGGTTTACTGTGTTTCATCTTACAGAATGCTGTAATCAAGAGCAGGCAGTTTCCTTTCCGTTTCCTGTCTGCTTATAAAGTCATTTTGGAGCTCAGTAAATTTGGTAAGTTTATGTATGGTGTATGGTACCTGGATCAACATGTTTGTCAACCAGTCAGATTTTAGGGTTAGGTTTTCAGGCTGATGTTGAGGCTTTAACAACAGTTTCAAGTTATAATTTCCTAAAAAAGGTCTGTAAAGGTTAGGGTTAGGACTATGTTTGTTTAACAGGAAAAATATACTGATCCAGACACTTGTCCTGCTTGGCAAAATCATACATGCATATATAATCTTACAGAAGACTTCTATTTCAAATAAATGCTGTTTAAAATATATTAAAGTGGAAAGCAGTTATTTTAAATTGTAATAATATTTCACAGTATTACTGATTTTACTGTATTTTTGATCAAATAAATGCAGCTCTGCTAAGCATGTTTTTTTTGTGTTTAATTTAAAAAAATCCTACAGACCCCAAACTTTTGGAATAGTAGTATACAATTAATTTAGTCCCTATGAAAGACACATTTATGGTATTTTAAAGATTTTGAGTGTTTTTTATCTACAAAACTTTGGATCTCATTGGATGTTGATGAATCCATATTAATTCCCACTGCATCTTCGATAGACATGTGCCTGAGGAAGTTTGAGTGATTTGTTCTCCCCCTTTCAGCTGGTGGGCCTGCGGTCAAGGTGCCAAGCTCCAGGGAGATCCTGCAAGGGGTCCTGAAGAAATTGCCTAAGAGCAAACGATTCCGACATTGCAACTGGGAAACAACACCGCGCAAGAGACTGAGGGTTACAATGAGTGTTCCCTTTGTCTACCGCATATTCAATGCCAAACGCAATCTCCTGAAAAAAGCAAAGTGTGTATTGCTGAAAATTTAGTTCAATATTAATACATAGTATGATCATTTTAGATTAAAATATATTAATAGAATAAATAATTTTAGTTCATTTTACCCCTGCATTGACATGTTTTTTTTTTTTGGTAATGTAATTTGTTAGTCAGAGGCTGTACACTCGGGAGCTTCTGAACAAGTACTGCTGTGCTTTGGAGAAAGCTTTGCAGATCTCCTGCAAGTACAACATCCCGCCTCTCCCTGGACGCACTCTTGTGATCTGTGATGCTGATAATTCAGAGGATCGGGACTGGAGTGGTGCTGATGATGTCTGCTTGCCCCCTGAAAGCACCGAAGATACTGACGAGAATAAACTCTCAGCATCGGTCAGATATCTTATTGTTGCAGTTATTAGCACAGTAGAGTTGTACTTTTATGTGTTTTTCAGAGTGACTGTGGATTTATATTTTCGTAAGATGTTGTATAAGTGATTACATTTAATTTGTTATAAAATTAGTCTTTTAGTATAAATGAAACGTATTGTGGACTATATGTACTGCAGGTACAGGAAGCTGCAATGCTTTTAAGCATGATGATCAACTACTGTAGCGAAGATTCCCAAGTCATGCTGTTTGGCGATGAAGGCCTCCAGGAGTTCAAGGTGAAGTCTGAAGTGCTTTTGGATAATGTGAGGCAAGCAATGAAGCAAGTGAAGGTAAGAATTTCCCTTTTATTGTGAATATACTCTCATAAATCAAACAGCCCTTTTTTCCCATTTTTTTTTTCTATTAAAAAAATACATTTACATTAAAATAAAACCCTTAAATAAAATGAAACAATAAAAAATGTATAATAAAACACTAATAAGTTGCAGCATTAAATGCTACAAGTAAATTTAAGCACCACAACGTTGTAATGTACAGTATAAAAATGAATATTCATTTTGAGATTCACTAAAGACAGTATTATTAAAGTATTAGTGTTTTCATCTAAATGCAAAAAGGGTGGAAATAAGCATACACAGTTACCTATCTAATATTGTACTATAATGCTGTTTGATGTTCTTCATAATGACATTATTTTTGGATGTTGTCACACGTTTCTTTGTTTAATCCTCACTTTCTCTATTCCCTTTTCTCTTAGGATTTGAATGACTATGATGTACAGCCTGAATGCATATCTTCCACAACATTCTTCACTAAGCTATCTGAAGAGAAGACAAAGGTGTGAGCCCCTTTTTCATTTATAGTTGTCCCAGGATACATTAAATTTATTTTGCACATGACATGTCTGTTAAAACGTCTCCCCCCCACAGCTGGATCGTATAGTTGTGTGTGAGAATGACTGCATCAACAGAGATTTAATTGTGGCTATCAATAACTATCGCCAAGATATCAACCGTGATGCTGTTGTGATACGTGTGCGGCTCGGAAACATGTATGTTTTGTGAAACTTGTTTCTTCGTTTGCCAAAATTGAAATTTTATGTCTTTTCATTAAAATGTCTGCTGCTTAGACCAGAAATGTGACCAAAATTGCTGTAGTTGTAAATAAATCTTGTATTGTTTATTTTGAACAGGAAAATGGATACTTTGAAATACAAACTGAACTCCAACACTGTAGAGCTTTGGGGGTTTAGCGAGCAGATACTAAAGTAAGATCTTTAGCTAAATCTTTAGCTGTTGTGCTCAATATACATTCTTTCTTGTGAAATACTTTAAGATGCTTTTCTCGTGAAAAAACATGCAGTTGTCAGTAAGAGCTAGTGTAGAATCTACCAAGTGCTCACAATATGCACTACCATTCAAAAAGCTAGGGTTGGTACGCTCACAAAGGCTACATTTTTTTTAAATAAAAATTAGTCAAAACAGTAATATTTTCACAATTTAAAATAACTTTTTAAAATGTGTTTTAAAATGTAATTTATTCCTCTGATGGCAAATCTGAATTTTCAGCAGCCATGGCTCCAGTCTTCAGTGTCACATGATCATTCAGAAATCATTCTAATATGCTGATTTGGTGCTCAAGAAACATTTCTTCTTCTTATTATTATTATTATCAATGTTAAGAACAGTGGTCCATAATATTTTTGTGAAAACTGATATTTTTGAGGTTTCTTTTATGAATAGAAAGTTCAAAAGAACAGCATTTATTTGAAATCTTTACCAAATACTTTACAATTACTTCAATACACAAAAATACAACTACTTCACTATCACATTTGCATCAACTTAATGCTTCCTTGTTGCATAAAAATATATCTTTGAATATCTTAAATATGTCACAAAACAACTTTTGAATACCGCAATGATAATAACATGCTTTTTGAATCATGAAGTTCCTAAACATTATTATTTTAAATATTTGTTATTTTAAACTTTAGTTGAGAAAGCAGCATTAGAATTGGTATGTTCATGTAAATTCATATAAACTGTCTAATTCAGGTAATTGTATAAATCTGTCATGTTAATATTGTTCATAGAATCCCCCATCTGGAATTTTTCTGTTTCTAACTACACTATTTATTGTTATATTAGTGCATATAATAGAAATTATTCAATACCTATTGAATATTCTATGGTCGTAGGTTTGTCTCAGAGAGAGGCTCCTCACGGATGCTGCAGCATGTGGAGCACATGGACAGAGTCTATAACATCCCGCAACCACAGGGGCGCAAAACTGAACCTGAGAGAGCGGCAGATGTAATCTCACTGCCGCCAACACTAAAGTTCAGGTATGACCATTAAAAAATCCATAAATCTCTAGTTTTAAAATGTTCATCAATCTCTTTATGTTGGGTGGCTGTGGTCCAACATATATTCCAATGGAGACCAGACAAGTCATTAGTATATTGGAAATTGAATGCTAAAAAAAACTTGTCTTCATCAATTCTCTTTCCTTACTTTTCATAGATGGAAGAGTGTCCGAGTGTTCATCTCTTCTACGTTCAGAGACATGCATGCGGAGAGGGATGTTCTTGTGCGTAGTGTGTTTCCCGAGCTCAGGAGACGAGCTGCGCCACACTATCTCTACATGCAGGAAGTGGAGCTGCGCTGGGGCGTTACCGAGGAGGAGTCTAACCGTGCTGTGGAGCTCTGTCTGTCTGAGGTCTGTCGCAGCCAGCTGCTGCTCGGAATTCTGGGGGAGAGATATGGCCTAGTGCCGCCACGCCCCACCCTACCTGAACTTCCTCAATACAGCTGGGTAATTACATTTATTTGTCTTATAGATGCTTTTATCAAAAGTGTGATAAAGGTGATGAGTCACGTACAATCTTGCTGCACAACATTAAGTTTAATGTTTACCAGAGTAAAATTTGACCAGAAAATTGCAAGCTAAATAAGAGAAGCAAAATAAAAAGTACACTACTTTTCAGAAGTTTGGGGCTAGGACATTTTTTTTTTTTGAAAGACATTAATACTTTAAGCAAGAATGCATTAAATTGATCTAAATTGCCAGTAAAGATATTTATAACATATAACTGCTTTTTAAAAACTTTTACGCAACAAAGATTCTCGAAAAAAAAGATCATGAAAATATTAAGCAGCACAACTTTCAACATTTTCAACATTTCCAAAATTGAGAATAAGTGTTTCTTGATACAGGATATTTAATGTCCCGTTGATCCTTGTCCTAAAGTTTAAGTTTCATGAATTGTTTTCATGCATCACTCTGCCAGCTGAACTCTGCGTCTAATGGGTTATCCATCACTGAAATGGAGATTCGACAGTTTCAAGCTCTGTATCCAGACACTGCCCAGAGCCGCATGTTCTTCTACTTCAGATCACCTCGTCTTGCCAGGTATACATTTATTTATTATTTGTCTGCTGACTGGATTCATTTCATAGTTGACAGACGGCAACCTAGAAATGAACTAATGGAAAACACAATATCAACTGCAAGCTAATGTTTCTGAAACTCTGTGATTTACTGGAGATACAGTATTTAATATAATCTACATTTTGTGCATTTGTATGTTTAGTTCAGTGCCAGTGGCATGGAGGACAGACTTTGTGGCAGAATCCAAAGAAGCTGAAGCTAAAATTAACAGCCTGAAAACATGGATCCGGAACAGCGACTTCAAAGTGACAGAAAAGTGAGTTCAGTACATTTGTTTTGCCAGCACTGTGAGTATTTATGTATTTATTTTTGCACTGCTTTATATTCTCTTAGCTATCCCTGTGAATGGGGTGGGGTGGTGGATGGAAAGCCCTATCTGAAATGCCTAGAGGACTTTGGGAGGGCGGCGCTGGAGAATATCTGGGAAGCCATACAGCAGCTCTTTGTGGAGGTCAGACTATAATCAAAACGCATGAAATTAACGGTTTTCATACGTTTCACGTTTTGGGGGCCACTCAGTAATCGTTTGAAACATCAATACATCAATTAAAAGATAAATCAATTAAAAAAGAGTAAGGATGATGTGGATAAATAGATATGAGTCTAACAGCGTCTTAAATATCTGACAGACAGCAGATTAAGTCTCGGATTCTGCTCCAATTGGAAAATCATACGTAGGGCAGTTGATGATAGAAAAGGCAAATATGCAATTACCAATCACTTCAAAATCTATTTTTTTATCAATGTTTGTAAAAAATTATTTTTGGATTTAAAATAGTTTATTCTGTTCATATCAGTGAAATCAAAATTAACACTGTTTGCACATTTGATAACTTGTTTGGTTAACCTTTTTTTCGAAATACCCTTATACACCCCCACCTACTTTTTTTTTTTTTTTAACATTTATTAATTAGTGGAGTTTCCTCCTCACCAAAATTTTTGTTCTTGTTTTGTAGGAGACAGATGAAGATGTGGCCTCAGAGATTGAGGAACAAGAAGTGCATCAGCATGCCCAACAACGACAGTTTCATGGCAGGGCAAAGCTTATTTCAATGGCAACAGAAAAAGTTCAAGAATGTCAGCAAAAAGGAGGAATTCTGATGGTTGAGGGAAATCCTGGAGAGGGCAAAACTGTGTTCATGGTAACTGTACATTGTTTAAATAACCATCGTTCTTCGTGTATTAATGCCAGTGTATGATCAGCTAGGAAAAGAACACTGAAGTTAATCTGACTATCTCTCTGTATCTTCTGTTTTATTAAGGCTGCCCTGGCCCAGGCACTCAAAACCTCTGTCAAAAACAAGAAAGCCCCTCTTTGTGATGTCATATCCTACTCCACAGATGCTAGCCAGTCGGCTTGCAGTATTGAGCAGCTTCTTCGCTGTCTTGTTCAATGGCTGAGGAAAAGAAAAGACGATGTGGAGCTGCCTCCAAACACATCTTATAAGTAAGGAAGGATCTGATGTAACATGTATTGTAATTTCAGCAAATACGTTTCATAATTATTCTCTTGTTGCACTACAGAGAGTTGTTGTCTGAATTCCACTTGAACTTGAATGACCTGAACAAAAAGAAGCCACTGGCATTGCTTGTTGATGGGGCGGACCGTGTCCATGACGGTCGAGGTCAAAGGCTGTCAGAATGGATCCCACAGCACATCCCTAAAGTAAGAGAGAGGAACATGCACACACAAACACACATGCACACTTACTGTAAATAAGTGGAGTTAAAATGATTGAACCTTCTCATCAACCAGTCACTTTTCGTTGTCCTCTCAGGGTGTCTGTTTGGTTCTGAGTGTTACTTCAGAATCATCCCTACAAAACATTATTAGCAAAAGGAAAAGTACTGTGTCATTTCCACTGGGGCAATTATCTTTACCTGACAAGAAGGAGATTGTGCAGAAACAGCTTGTAGAGTTTGGAAAGAAACTGAGTGATTCTGCTTTCAATAACCAGGTGAACTTCCCTTTTGCTCTTGGAGTAATATAAGAAAAAATTGAGACCTCTTTTTGAATATTTAGTGAATTTATTGTTGTGTTTCCCCTGTAGCTTCAGACACTGCTGATGAAGAAAGGCTCCGTGAGTCCACTCTACCTCCATTTGGCTTGTGAGGAGCTTAGGAATTATGCCTCCTTTGAGAAGGTAAATAATTGTTAAAGAATACACTTTTTAAAATGTATTTTAAGTGATCCACATAATGTTATTTTGCAAAAGAAGTGTGAAGTTGAACATAATATTGATGATGAAATCTGTCGTTTAGATGAAGGACAGCCTCCAGTCTCTTCCTCAGTCCCTTGGTGAGCTGGTGCAGCACAGTCTGCTGAGGCTGCAGAATGAATATTGCAGAGCAGGACTGGGATGGGCATTAGCTACTCTTGCCATCAGCTCCACTGGTACAAGACATAGTATTTATTGCTCTGCAAGAACTAATTTAATTTGATGCTGTATTATAATGTTTTGTTAATTCTTTAAATTTGGCTCTACAGGGCTCCAGGGTGGGCCTATTGTTTTGCATATTGCATACTGCTTTTTTTTGTTTTTTTTAAATAAACAAATTAATAAATATAATGCGTTGAATATTTGAAGGAATCTGCACACAGAATCCAAAAGCTTTTTAAATTATATTTTATTATTTTTTTATTTTGTTACATTTTTTCATTTGTTTTGAATCTTAAATCTAATGTATTAAAAATAAATATTCCTCTAATCACTGATCTGTTTCTTTCACAGGGCTGCGGGAGAGTTCTCTTTACACTATACTGAACATGTGCAATGATTTAAACTCCAGAGGTGGGCTGGTGACATGGCAGGAAATTCTCCATGTAGCAAGGCATCCAGAGAGCCGTGTTCCCATGGCAATATTCTCTCAGCTGGCACGAACTTTGCACAGGTACAGCTCAAAAAATGGTGGAATATACAGACATAAGAAGTCACTGCTGTTTTTGACAAGAAATAAAAACATACAGAACTACCAAATTTTGCTTTAAGTTGATTGCATCATATAATAATTGCTGTTAATAGTGTTCATTGTCTGTTTGATTATGTCTTTAATTGATTTTTCCGTACATTTCTGCCATATGTACATTAACTGACAGTCACCACTGATAAGCTACCACTAAATATTGTAGAAACTTAATTTGCTGTAAAGTTGCTTTGCAACGATTTGTATCGTGAAAAGCACTATACAAATAAACTTGAATTGAATTGAATTGAAATATTTTTTTCTGTTGTTCTTGCAGCGTAATTGGACCGTCCCATGGTCAGGGTTCAGATGACCTCCTGATTTTGACCCATCCGGAGGTGATGTCAGCCTTTGAACATCTGTACCTGTCTACTGAAGAGAGTAGAACCAGAAGTCATCTGATAATTGCAGGTAAAACAAGATACATGTAAATCATGATGCATTTTATGTGTTTTATTTGGGGTGCATTTTTTATTTATTTATATTTTTTTTTTTTTTTTTTTTTTTTTTTTTGGTGAAGGAAATAAATATTTTTCTGCAGCAAGCATGCATTAAATTGAAACTTTTATATTGTTACAAAAGATTATTATTTGAAATTTTTCATTTTTATTTCCATTGTCCTCATTTGTAAGTCGCTTTGGATAAAAGCGTCTACTAAATGTAATGTAATATAAATGAAATAACTGCTGTTCTTTTCAAACTTTCTATTTATCAAAGAATCCTGTTTCTTGGGCACCAAATCAGCATATTAGAATAATTTCTGAAGGATCAGTTGACATTGAAGATTACATCGAATAAATTACATTTTAACTATATAAAATAGAAAACAGTTATTTTACATTTTAATAATATTTCACAATATTTTTACTGTATTTTTGATCAAATAAATGCAGCCTTGGTGAGCATAAGAGCCTTCTTCCAAAAAATCTTACCGACCCCAAACGTTTGAAAGGTAATGAATGTTTTTATATATATGTATATAAATATTTATTTCTATACAACATTTTTTTTCCCAGCTCACCTTTGGGTGCAGTCAAATCCTCAGGGGAAGGACACATTTCTTCACTCTGATGCTGATATTCTGTCTCAACTCCCTGCCCACCTGGTCAGTGTCCTCCTACTCTCTTCTTTGACCTTTCAACTTCAGTGACCAATGTGAGGTTACAAAACTCATAATAGATGTCTGTTCTCTCTCTTTGCTCAGATGGGCAGTAATCAGTGGGAGCCTTTGTGTTTTCTGCTGTCCAGTTACTACTTCCTCTATGCTAATGTGCGGCATGGACTTCTTCACCAACTTCTGGAGACCTACATTTTGTTTGGTAAGACAACACTAAAGCTTCTGATTTTTTGTCCTTTTTCTTCATAGATCACAGGTTATCATATTTATTGTTTTTCCTTTTATCCATTTAGCCCAAAAATATGAGACCCATCAGCTGCAATCCAAAAGATCAACAGGTATTTTACTTTTCTATTGTTGTATGTTTATAAAAACCCAACTACTTGAAAAAGGACTCAAAATAGATGTAATATATGAGTGGGAATGTGTACTGAAATTACAAATGACAATTTCTGTGGTAAACCTATACAAAATTCATGTTTGTTTTTCAGATAACATGAAGGATTGTGAAGACAGCCTGAGTTTTCTGAAGCGCCACAGCCTTCTTTTCTCCCAGTGGCCTGCTCTCTTTGTACAAACAGCTCTTAATGAACCTTGTGACAGCTCTGCCCATTTGTGGGCGGAAAGCATGACAAGAAATGGAGGAGTGCATGCTGTAAAATGGCTAAACTGCGCAGATGCAGCACAAAAAGAAGCCAGGTACTAATATTGGTCCTTTATCAATAGCATATTATTCTCATATTCCGAGTTTAAACAGTCAGTTATATGTCCAGATTAATAGTTTGTGGTTTAGGGGCTGACCTGCAAAATGTTTAATTTAGATTTTGTTTTAGATTTAATTTAATAATATAGTTTCAGACTTCTTGGACATCACTATGAACAAAGATTGTTTATCTATAATTTTTTTATGTGTTTTAATATTGTTTTTTCTGCTCAGTGAGCTGGTTTCCACCTTCCACGCTGAGCCGAGTTGTGTAGAGGTGAGTCCTGATGGAAAACTTGTAGCAGTGGGGACCGTAGAGGGAACACTTCACTTCTTGCATACAGAGACTGGACAGGTAACAGTTCTTAACCAAGATAATCATTAATTTTGTTATGATTTTCAGCATTAAGATACTTCAGTGGACATTGCAGTTGGCTTTTTTTATTTATTTTTTAATTTATTTTTTGCAAACAGCAAGTGAAGTCATTGATGAGCAGTGGTGATGGCATTTCCGGATGTGTCTTCCTTGGGGAGGAGCTTCTGGCAACAACCTCATTTGATGGGCAGGTGGAGGTGTGGGATGTTGCGAGTGGTTGCAGGTAATTTTTTTTTTTTCTGACACAAATGCACAATTTACTTACTAAAAAAATTAATAACAAATGACTAACCTGTGAAAAATACTTTGTCACTTTAAGAACTGCCCACATGTATGCCCACTCCAACAAGATTACAGGATGTGGTGTCAGTCCAGACAAAAAACTCTTTGCTACCGTCTCACTAGACTTAAACTTGAAGGTAAAACCAAGAAAAAATTAATTTTAAACCTAAACTACTTGTGGTGTTGTGCTGTTTTGAAGTGTTCATCATTTATGTGGCCGTACTCAGGTGTGGTCAGCACAGAAGAGCACAGAGGTGGCCTCTCTCATGAATCCCTCCCCCCTGAACTGTGTGAACTTTGACCTTGAGGGTCAGCTCGTGGCAGTGGGATGCTGGGATGGAGCCGTTCGTTTGTGGAACTGGCTTGAACAGAAAAACATTATGGTGAGGAATGACTCCAAAGACTCCAAAGAGTTATTATGCCTTATATACTAAAACTTATAATTTCCCTCCCAACTCTCTCTTCTATTTAGACTCTGTTAGGTCATCAGAGTTCAGTGCGGAGTCTGTCTTTCTCTCCCTGCTCCTCTATGTTGTGCTCAGGCTGTCTGTCAGGAGAAGTGAGGCTCTGGTCAGTGACATCAGCTGCTTGTGTGGGCAGTTATCATGCTCACCGTGGCTCCACGCAGTCACTAAACTTCCTGCAGGGAGGAAGCCTCTTGATGAGTGCTGGACATGACAGTGTGGTGAGGAATATGATCTGACAGTCTTCATTTTCAGTTGCTCTGCCATGCATTCTAAAATGCTCGGTATTGATTGAGTACTTTTTTGTTGTCTAGGTTCATGTATGGTCTGGTGGTCTTGGGCAAACTGTTGCTGTGCTGGGAGAAGAAAAGGTACTTTCATGTTCTTACGTTAGAATTGCTATTTATTTTAGTATTTTTACTGCTTATACTATTAAACCAACTATAGCACACTTTAAACTGCAAAGACCGCTCTGATTTGCTTCATTTTTGCAGAACCAAAGCTTAAGCTTTCTTGAAACATCAACACATTGTTTTGTCGCCTTGCAAGGACTGATATTTCTTTCAGAAAGTCCAAATAATTTTAGTTGAGCACCTTTAAGGATGACGTTAATTAATAATTATTATTTGCAGATACCATTGTTGCAACAGCAAAAGCGCAGCAGACATGGAAATGAAGATGACGCTAATGCTCTGTGTGTGGCTGTAGCCAGTGGATACGCTGCTGTGGGTTACCATGGAAATGGTATCAAAATGTTCAATTTGAAATCAGGTATATACACATTTACATCCAACATGCCATCATGACATCCTGTTTCAAGATATACTCAGGGCTCACATCCTCAAACTACTTCTTAATCAGTAATTATAGAGCAGGAGCAGAACTCATCCGTAAATGCTTTGTGCTGTAGGAGAGAAGGTTTGGTCCAGTGAGGACCTCCAGGTCTCCATGCTCTGCCTCATGTGGATGGAGGCCAAAGGGACAGAGATGCTACTGTCTGGGGGCATGGACCACAATCTCAGGGTCTGGGAAAGGCAAGGAGAAAATCCGGAAAACCTTGTGTTGATAGGATCTTTTGGTGTACAGAAGGGACCTATTCTCTCCCTGGCTCAAAACTCCACCTGTGTGGCTTCTGCGTCTGGTAAGTGTACACAAAATATCCACATTGGATATTTAAATATTTAGTTTTTGCATACTCTTTTCAACCAATTTTTACATTTAGATTAACTTTGCCATCATCTAAAGGCCGAGGTATATTTCTTTTTTTTTTCCCGCGTCTTGCACACAAACGTGTCTGCACAGCTTTTAAAGTGAGCATGCACGCAGTACCACCTGGTGGACTCGCTCTGTCTGAACATTTACAGTACCTCGCATCTGCACTGTTGTACGCACACCGTTCGCACAGATATCCGTGGACACTCCTAATAACAAAAATGATGTCACTTGGACAGTACGCTGACAATCGCGGAATCAAGACAGCTGAAGTATACTTTGGACTAAACACTCACTTGAAGTTAATCTTTAAAAACAGTAATTTATCTGAGCAAATCTCAGAGTGAATATCTATTTTCTTATTGTACATTGTTACCATTTTTAAAACAATGGATTTGAGGTTTTAGAGGTTTTATTTTAAATATTTTAAAGATTTTTTTAAATATATAAAACCACCTAAATGCATACATTTATTTTATTTTTTATTTATTTTAATTTTTGTATTGAAAATGTCATTTTGTTTTAGATGACTTCACTATTGCTCTGTGGTTGAAGAATACATTGACTTCTAAGCCCTGGATTGACCCTAAAGTGATGTGTATTCTGAGAGGTCACATTGGAGGGGTCACATGCCTTGCCTTCAGTCCTAATGGGAAAGAGTTGCTGTCAGGAGGGAAAGATCAGGTACTTGCTCCACTCACCATATATTACTGGAAGAAAGGGAAGAAAATACACAATTTCTGTCACACTCAAATTCGTCACAATCTCATCCAATAGGCTTTGATGATATGGAAGGTAAACACTTCTCCTCCAGTTCTTTCGCAATCCATTTCCAATTGCCATGGAGACTGGATTATGGGATGTGCCTGGACATCATCTGCTGTGGTGAGAAAGCCA
This sequence comes from Sinocyclocheilus anshuiensis, assembly GCF_001515605.1. Classification (NCBI taxonomy): domain Eukaryota; kingdom Metazoa; phylum Chordata; class Actinopteri; order Cypriniformes; family Cyprinidae; genus Sinocyclocheilus; species Sinocyclocheilus anshuiensis. Next base: position 110,733 of record NW_015549620.1, on the reverse strand, counting down.
TTTACCAAGTGCTCTTTAGTTCATTTCGTGAACACCTAACTCTGTGTCTGTAACCGAATACAAAATTTCTCTTTCACCTCAGCTTAGCTGCTCTAGTGACTGTAAACTGCGGATGTGGGATATCCAGACAGGATGTTTGCTGAGAGAAATCCTCTCTAGTTCATCTTTGAACACATTGTGCTGTTGGGTAAGACAGTTGCGCCATGTTGCAAAGACATCAAAGTGGAACCTGTTTATATTGATGTACTTTTTAATGTCTTTAGGAGGATCATGTAATGGCAGGCTCTACAGACGGACTGCTGATGGTTTGGAAGTGGGAATCAGGCGTAGAAATCGCAAGGATTCAGGCCCACAAGTCACGTCTCCATCATTGCACTGTCGTCTTTCAGCCAGGTTCAGTGACTAATACACACATGTACACACAAATAGCTGCCTGATATATAAATATAGATATGTATCTTGCTTACACAGAAAAAAAAATTCTTAGCAAAACAATTCTTTTGCGCACAGATCTGGAAAAAAATGTAAAACCGGAAGACTTGCTGGTAGCTTCAGCATCAGAAGATGGAACTGTTAAACTCTGGCATCCGCTGAAGGTAACCAACTAAATGTGTTGCATTAATAGTTTAATGTTTAATGACATACTTTAAAAACAAAAAAGAATTGGGAAAATCAGATATTTTAAATAATCCTCAGAGATTAATTCTAGGGATGCATAATATATTGATTCCATACTGGTCATCAGTCGTTATTTATGGAAGCTTGTTTTAGGTAATTGCGACTTTATCTGATAATTTGGATTTTTTTCTTTTTTTTCTTCAGTCAAAAGTCTGATCTTAACATTTTGCAATTTTGACATATTTTTCTTAAAATTGGGAAAAAGTCTGAATTGTGAGATAAAGTCATAATTAATTAATTACCTTCCATAGAAAGGCTTACATAGATATTCGATATTTAATCATTTAAATAATTCCCATATTTTTATGTACATCCAGATGATCTTTGCAGTCATTAAATGCTCACTTAAAGTTAATCTTTAAAAAAACACTAATTTAATAACAAATTTTAACAGGAATATCAATTTTCATACTGTACATTATAATGTTGTGATGCCTAAGTTCACTTCTAAAATTTAAAGGTGTTTTATTTTTAGTTTGTTTAGACAATATAGAATAGAATTTTAATATCTGCCATTTGTTGTTATTGGCCGTAAAATGAAAATAATTCTCAGTAATTCCTAATTTATTCTCAAAAATGTTGTTTTCATAGGTACAGCATCATAATACTCTGCATGGTCACAGTGCAGAAATCCAAGCTCTAGTGAGCAAAGATGCCAGACTGCCGGAGTTTCTCACTGTCTCAGCTGATCGTTCCCTCAGGTCATGGAACGTCACCACAGCAATGGGTAAGACAAAATGGTCAAAAAAGCAGAATCTAAATTGATGCAAAAATCGCAACATTTGTTTTTTGTGAAACTACAGCAGCACATTCAAAATTAGCATTTGATTGGTATTAATAACTTAAAACCTTTTTTTATATATACATTCATCCACAGAAACTCCTCGCTGCCAGAAGGGCAGTGTCAGATCTGTGTGCTTCCTGGGTACTGATGAACTCATGGTGTGTGGCTATGATGCAGGCAGATTAGAGATATGGCATCAGAATTCAGTGGTTTACTGGAAGAAGGTAATCATGGGTTGGGAACTGACATTATTATTTGTTGTTCAGTTAGTAAATATACAGTGTGAGCGCTCTTTACCCTCTTTCAGTTGGAAATGTCAGTGAATGGCTCTGTGTGTGTTGTTTGAAGGTCAGTGATGGTGTCCTACATACAGTCACTGGGATGCTGGATGATAAGCTGGCGGTGGGTTGCAGCGACTGCTCTGTATGTATCTGGAAGCTTGAGCGGGACTCCAAGAAGTGCATTGTGGGGTAATGACTTTTAACCCTTTTCACTTCCATTTTGAAGTTCTGCAAACATGTTGCCAAAATATATATTATTATTTAATAAATACACATAATAATATTATTTGTTTTTTCATAATAATATTTTATTTTTTGGATCACTTTAAGTTAATCTAAAAAATCTTCAATAATTTAACAAATTTCAATCTCAAATCTCAAAATATCAAATTTTTAATACTGTCATAATGTTCTGAATTTACTTTACATTTCACTCAAATTTAAAATGATTTTTTGTAGTGTTTTAAATTTAAACAGGTTTTTATTATCTGCCAATAATAGGTTATTATTTTATTTTGTTCCAGGCTCGATAAGGTGTCTTCATTCAAAGTAGAGCCTCCTGTGAGCTTTTTGTTCTACTGTGGCAGTCTGTTTGGAGTATGTATGGATGGAAAAGTCATTAATATGATCTCTACTAATGACCGCATCAAAGAAGATTATGCGTAAATAAACACCACATTTTTTTATACATGTAAAAACTGTCCTGTGCTCCTCTGTTAAGTATTTTTCCAAGGAAGGTGGCACAGTGCATAGTGAATAATAACATTCCTTCACTGTGTAATAAAAAGTGAATGTACAGTACGTGTGTTTTATTGTAGCTGGGCAAACAAGGTACGTCCTCTCGGAGTGATGGCGAATGATAACAAGAGCTTTTGGCTGTTGGGACAGAAAAAGGGCATACTGTACCTTGGCCTCATTGTAAGTTAAAAATCTGTCATTATCGTGTGATATTGAAATTATCAGTGAAAACTAATAATCTGAAATTATTTGTCTTTCAGTTGTCTCTGTATCCGAGTGGCTCTCACTTCATAACCTTTTGTGAAGATGCAGTGGGTAAGAGGCTAGAGGACTTAGAGACAGAGGAGGAGGAGAAGCAGCAGGAGGAGAAGCAGCAGGAGGAGGAGAAGCAGCAGGAGGAGGAGAAGCAGCAGGAGGAGGAGAAGCAGCAGGAGGAGGAGCAGCAGCAGGAGGAGGAGCAGCAGCAGCAGCAACAGGAGAAGGAGGAAGAGCAGCAGCAGCAGAAGAAGCTGAGTGAGGAACAGCAGAGGGAGAGGCAAGCTGCAATCCAGAGAGCGGCACAGATCAGCACCTGGATCACAGCTGCAGCAGTGCAGAACGGTACACCTGTTTTAATGTAATGATCAGGGTTTGTGTGGGTGTTTACAACATACAAACAACAACAACAAAAAATTACAGCTTTTGTAGGGGAAAAAGCTCATTTATTTATAAAATGTAATACATATTTTCCACTTCCATGATACATTTTAAATACTACTTTTTGTCATGAAAACTTTTGACATTTGACTTCTTTATTTTAAGTGCATTAAAGTAGAGACCTGCGCTGGACGGATTTTTCAGTCCAGCTCCCGCAAGATTCTGTCCCGCGCCCGCCCGCTCACGCAGAAAAATATCTTATCTGGTCCTGCTCCCGCCCGCGACATTCATGTTTTGTCCCGCTCCCGCCCGCAAAAGCCCACATAAAAGTAATCTATATAGATTTTTTCAGTACATCGAAGAAATTTACATTAAATGGTTCTATAACATCTCCTAAGCTCCACAATATCCCAGCATAAATGCTCTCGATAAAATATTTGTTATTTAGGCTAAGCATCAACATTCACAAACCACCACAGCACTTGGCTGCTGCGTGCATGGTTTGGCATGTCAGAATGCGAGCAGCGCTTCCTTTATTATCACTAAAAGCTGACATCTCAGTTCATCGCTATCTCATAAAGCTCTGTTATAATACAACGAACATATGCACAATGAATCTTTCACAATGTCTACACTTCATGTGTTAAAATGAGAGATTCGTGAGCACGCAATTTCAGCACTGCGGTGAGTAGATTCTAACTTAATCACCTCTGATTGGCCATTGCGTTCCAGAAATCAACAGCTGAGTCTGTGATTGGCTACATTGTAACCCTTTAAACACGTGTTATAAATAGAAACTATGCCTAGCTTGCGCATGTCAATCATTTTAATGTTAATATTAGTTGTTCTTTTTTACTTTTGTGCAACAGATAAATAACAATTTATATGTTTTAGACATTTTATGTTTAGATAATTTCTATTTTGCGGGAGTCCCACGAATCATTTTATTCTCCCGCATCCCGCACACACACGAGTCTCTTCCCGCCCGCACCCGCACTCGCCCATCAAGAGTTGTCTCTGTCCCGCAGAAATATCTTATCTGGTCCCGCGACATTCATGTTTTGTCCTGCTCCCGCCCCGCAAAAGCCCACATAAAAGTAATCTATATAGATTTTTTCAGTACATCGAAGAAATTTACATTAAATGGTTCTATAACATCTCCTAAGCTCCACAATATCCCAGCATAAATGCTCTCGATAAAATATTTGTTATTTAGGCTAAGCATCAACATTCACAAACCACCACAGCACTTGGCTGCTGCGTGCATGGACATTTTATGTTTAGATAATTTCTATTTTGCGGGAGTCCCGCAAATGATTTTATTCTCCCGCATCTCGCACACACACGAGTCTCTACATTAAAGCTGATACATATATAATTTGAAAAAACAATTAATTCTTATTTTGTGAAAAAAAAAAAAAACTGCACATGATGGATTTTTTATATTGAGCTCAGCATCATCAAATTAGGTAATATTATGCCTTTTTTTGCAAATCAGCAGATTTATTTTTTTTCAAGATGCAGGACTGTGTAATTTATAAAAAAACACTGCAATATTCCATAAAAAAAGAGAATTGTCTATTTTGATTGCAGGGTGGCTTTAACACTACCAAAAAAAAAACTTGACAATGATCCACAAACCTCTAGTCGTCATTATGTAACTATTCATGACTGATGCACACTGCGATTTGGTTGTTTTTAAGTCATGTTGTTTTTTTTCTACAGACTTTTTTGTGTGCGGTGATTGTAAAGGGAACATGTGGTTCAACCAGCCTCCTAATCTGTCCACCTGGACTCAAAGAAAACCGGCAAGTATTTTTAAATTCGCTCATAGACATAATTATCATATATCAATCATGCAGTCATGCATTGCTGATAAATTGTGTGTCTGACTGGTCTGTAGGCACACATAGACAAAGTGAGTGTACTGCGGCTTACCGAGAGCCTCATCATCTCAGCGTCTTATGACAGAACCGTCAAACTGTGGGACAGACGCACTAAGAAACAGGTATTTTTATTCTTGCTTTTATGCACTGTATTTATACCAGGGTTTATTCCAATTCTTTTGTGTTTCTCACTCATTTTCTATATTTCACAGGTGGGCATGTTTGTGTGTGGAGGCCCTGTCAAGGTGCTGGAGGTGAACCCATGTGACCCCAAGGAATTTGTTTGCGCTGATACGCAGGGCCAGCTGTACTTCCTGTCTTGGAAAGGTTGATTTTCTAATCATCAGTCAAAGGACACAGTCACAGTCGTAATGTCTCATCGTTTGTTTTTTTCCATTGGTTGTAATGTTGCATACTGCACATTTTCATTTTATTTTTCTTTGGTTAAAAGCATCTGCTAAATGACTAAATGTAATTTTACATGCATGAAGCATTTTGCACTAATGATACTGTTGCCTTAAAGCCATGATATGAAGAATATTTGATTTGATTTTATAAATTTGGCAACCACTTGATTATATATTCAGATGCATTAAGTAAATTGATTTTTTTAAAGGATTGTACATCCTTTATGTATGAAAAGCTTTTTTGGTGAATAAACGGTCAGCAAGTTCACATGAGGAAAAGATGTCCACTGAATGTGCTGTGATGGTGTTCTCCATTGTCAAAAATCCATTGTCCAGGATAGAGATTCACCTAAACTTTATCCCCTCCTTCTAGCACCAGATATACTCCATTTGAAGAGCTGATAAAACCACTTGCTTTGGTGTCCATGTGTAGAAATGATATGCTGGCCATTTTTAAATAGGCCTGCGGTAACAGCTCTCTCTAGACTCCCAAAAGCCTTGGAGAAGACCCTGAAAGCATACGCTCCCCTCACAGGTGCTGTAAAGATTACTGTAACAGACAGTGGTTAATTAGATACATTCAAATGAGAGCGTTACAGAAAATTCCACAGATACATTCACACTATATGAATTAATTCACCTGTGTTTGGATCATAGGCCTTTCCAGTATTGAGGAAGACATATCTGTAAATCAGAGTGTGTAAACCATTACGAAATGGTCCAATGCTTTGTGGTCTGAAAGAGGTCAACAGAGAGGCTGAGAAAGCCACTTTAGGAACTAAAACATATTATAAATTAGATTACAAATGATCTCATTATATTTACACTATCATTCAAAAGTTTGGGGTTGGTAAGAATATATTTCTGCGTGTAGTTTTTCCTCTGCATGTCCCCCTTTCTCTCGTCTCTCTGTATAGCTGTAATTGTTCACGATTAGTGCTATTAATGAGGAGCTATCTGACTTGAGTGGTTGCTGTGGTATTTAAGCATCCCAGACTATAAACACGCACCTCCCTGCTCTCATGGGAGTGACAGCAGGGACTCGAGGGATCATTTTCGATCGGATCCCTGTTATTTATTACGAGTATTTTCTTCATTTAGTTTAAACTTATTCGTAACATCCATCCTAGATTAAAAAAATATATTGGGCAAATATGTAAAATTTCTGTATCTCTAGAAGTGGGTCACTGGACACCAAATTTGAATACTGGATTCAGTAGTAGTTCCTGTTTTCTTGTATAATACACATCCAAACTTGTTCATGCACAATTTTAGTCTCTTAAATTTCCACTTTGGATTTTTAAACCATAATGCTGCGTTCACACCAAACGCGAATAGAGCGTCTGGCGCGAATGATTTCAATGTTAAGTCAATGTAAAGACGCGTTTACGCGCGTCTGGAGGTCTCGCGGCTATATATATATATATATATATATAAGGACTTCAAACACTACTCTGTCGGCTGCCATGCTACTGCTCCCTCTGCCGAGAAGTGTGCCATGAAGACATCCCTCACCCGGACTGCCTCTCTGGAGGAGTAGTTTGCTGCAACCCGACCCAGACCTGGCAGCGGCTCCTCTCCAGCTTGTCCCGCGCCCCTCACAGCAGGTGCCTCTCTCCCCTCCGAACACCTCATGAAGTTGTGGAGAACACATGTCGCCTTCACACACTTCTCCGCAACTTCAGGGTGGACCTCGATGAGCCGCCGGTACATCCTCCACTGTGAGGAGAGGATGCCAAAGGCGTTCTCCACCACCAGCCGGGCTCTGGAGAGACGGTAATTGAAGACACGCCTCTCTGGAGGAAGGGTGCGTCCAGGGAAGGGCCGCATGAGGTTCCTCCGCAGCGGGAACGCCTCATCAGCGACGAAGACATGGGGCTGGGGTCCTCTTTCTTCAGCACCAGGTAGAGGCTGGTCAGGAGGCAGATGAAGTGTGCCAGCCCGGAGAGCCTGTCCAAAGGCGGAGTTCGCCAGAATCCCACCGTCACTGGTCCTGCCGTACCCCCCAACATCGATCACCCGGAAGCGATACTTCGCATCCACAACTGCAAGGAGAACGATGGAGAAGGTTCCCTTGTAATTGTGGAACTGGGATCCTGAGTTGGGGGGTGCCTTCATCACCACATGCTTCCCATCCACCGCTCCACAGCACAGAGGGAAGTTCCACCGCTCCTGGAATCCCTCTGCGATGGACCTCCAGTCATCAGTGGTGGGCACAGCCATGTAGTCCTCCACAAGGCAGTCCCAGATGGCAGTCACTACCTGGGGGACGATCTGGCACACCGTGGAGACACCAACCCTGTAGCTGGACGCTATGGTCCTGAATGAGTCCCCAGTGGCAAGAAACCTAGAAAACATTGTTATAAATATTATTATAATGTTATTATAATAATATATTATTATTATAATATTATTATAAGTACACTGCAATAGTACCACTTTATTGAATTTAAAGGAAGCCTAAATCACAAATTAACAAGGATTAAACCGTGACTGAAAAACCAGGTCTAAACCAGGACAAAAGTAGGACTCAACCAGGTCTAAACCACGATTATTCCGGAACAAAATCAGGTCTAAATAAAACTAAATCAGGACTTAAAATACAAAGACCTACTGAGTATCACTAGAAAGAGCACCAACAGTAGTATCCGTACTTTGAGAAACATTGATAGCATAGCGTATTTTAGCATACTGTATTTAATATATATAATATACTGCATTTAAAATACATACACATTTACTAACCGAAGACAGATGGACAGGCGCTCCGCAGCTGGGATAGAGCGCCTGTAGTTGGTGTCCTGGAGGGTGATCCTCGCTCCGACGCGGGACAACAGGTCATCAAATTGGGCGCGAGACAGGCGGAAGTACCGCTGAAATCGGCCGTCATCCAGGCGCAGCTCCTGGAGCAAATGATGAAACTCGCCAAACTGGGAACGCCTCCGGAGGGTCTGGTGGACCCAAGTACGGCGACGCTGACCCCTACGCCGCTGTTCTGCTCTCCAGAGCAAATACAAAGCGGTAACTCTCTCGATGAATGCTCGATCAACATCAGCCATCTTGCAAACAGACAACCGCCTAGCACTTGCCCCTCCCACAAGAAGCGGATTTCGCCTCGGACGCGCGTCAATTTCGCTTCAAACGCTTGTTTTTTACGCGCGTCTATTTCGCTCTAGACGCGCGAATGCATTCAAAATGTTCAAGCGGCAAACTAGACGCGGTAGACGCGAATTTGACGCCCTATTCGCGTTTGGTGTGAACGCAGCTTAACAGTTTATAATTTTAATATCTTGTGGACCTGGAGGTCCCCTTTCCCCCTTTTCTCCAACTGGCCCAGGTGGTCCCGCTTTACCTGGTGGTCCCTGTACATTCACTCCTGTAAGGTAGGAGCAAAATGTTAGGCAATAATGTAGGAGGGAAATATTCAACTACCTCAGCCTCCCTCACTTTATTCATTACTCTCTCTCTCTCACACACACTCTCACACACACACACACACACACACACCTGGCTCTCCCTTCTGGTCCCTTTCATCTCTGCCAGGCAGACCGTTTTGTCTAGGAGTGCCAGGAACTTCACCATATGCAGGACAGTTCAGGTTCTGAGGTTCTGCTCCATCCAACAGCTGCAGTGCAAACTTAAAGCAACACCATGTAACTTTTGCTTACGGTTCCCTCATGTGGTTGATAAGCGCAATTGTATGTTACCAGTGTCGTAAACACTGTCGCTGTATAAGCTTGCCTGTGGGCAGCGCAATACACGTGAATTTGTTGACTAAGCTGACAGAACCGCAAATGGAGAAACCTCGTTTGGAAACCATGTCCACCGACCAGGTAAAGTAGCCGGTGTTACACTGTTCTACAAATTTCATTACATAATTTTATTTATTGTTACTCCAGAATTTAAAACTACAATAACAAAAAGAACAGTAGTATGTTTGCCTAGATTTTTTTGTTGTTGCTGGCATAGTTCGTATGTGGATAAAGTCCAGTCTTATGCATTTTCAATGATCTTCATAGTTTACATCAACAGAGTATATTGACAACGTGGCTAAACATTTTTACTGTCTCGTGAACAATGAGACTTGTCATTCTGATGGCACTGATAATGTTCATTGACGAATACTTTTCAGAGATGAACTAAGGTTATCTTGTTACATTAGGAGGAGGACGTACTGACGACGTTGTGAGTTGGTAATGGGATGGTAATGGAATTACGTGAATATGACGTCGTGGTTACATTGTCTTTTGGTAAGTCATGAAATTACCAAAATGTACGAATACATTACATAACCGTTACGTGGTAGCTGGGTTAATATTAACTTCTTGTTTATTGAACTGTTGTATAAAATCAATATCACATTTGTGTTTTTTGCGAAAAATATGGCACTCTGATCACTATTGATCAACTATATGAAATTATATAAATATATATACATTTTCTGCCCCCATATCTTGAATTTTGGGAGCATTCTAAATGCATTTTATTACACTGAATCATGCAGTGAAAGAACACACTCTAAATGAGAGCGCTGTACATTCACTCCCCCCACCTACAATCCCTGCCGGTACGAGACTCAAACCCGCAACCTTTGGGTTGCGAGTCCGACTCTCTAACCATTAGGCCACGACTTCCCATCACTAGTTTACATAGTTTACATCACTGACAGAGTACAGTGTTATATTGACAACGTGGCTAAACATTTTTACTGTCTCGTGAACAATGAGACTTGTCATTCTGATGGCACTGATAATGTTCATTGACGAATACTTTTCAGAGATGAACTAAGGTTATCTTGTTACATTAGGAGGAGGACGTACTGACGACGTTGTGAGTTGGTAATGGGATGGTAATGGAATTACGTGAATATGACGTCGTGGTTACATTGTCTTTTGGTAAGTCATGAAATTACCAAAATGTACGAATACATTACATAACCGTTACGTGGTAGCTGGGTTAATATTAACTTCTTGTTTATTGAACTGTTGTATAAAATCAATATCACATTTGTGTTTTTTGCGAAAAATATGGCACTCTGATCACTATTGATCAACTATATGAAATTATATAAATATATATACATTTTCTGCCCCCACATCTTGAATTTT
>NW_015549620.1:98148-100117 GCF_001515605.1 Sinocyclocheilus anshuiensis | reverse complement strand
AAAAAATGGCACTCTTCGTGTGATATTGATCAACTATATGAAATGATATAAATATATACATTTTCTGCCCCCATATCTTGAATTTTGGGAGCATTCTAAATGCATTTTATGATACTGAATCATGCAGTGAAAGAACACACTCTAAATGAGCATTCAGTCTAGCTAGTGTTTAAGCACTCATAACTACTCTTATAATCTATGAAGCTGTCCATACACTGTATGATAAATTAATCTCTTATTTACATTGTACGTACATCTGCACTTTGTTGCTTATGATGAGGAAATTCACGAGTTTCAGTCCGAACAAAACTCTGGGTTTCAGCGATGACTAATCTGAATGCCTCTGATTGGCTACTGCATTCCTAAGCTCAACAGAATCGTGTGTGATTGGTTATAATGAGCAACGCTGTAAAAACGCATAAAAATAAAATATGATGTAACATAAGCAGGTCTAAATTTAATACAGCAATCGAAACTTCATTTTAAGTATTAAAGTTTTATTGAAAAACCAGGGGACCCCCCCATAACACCCAAAAAATATACTTGGGGGGGCTTATGGGAGGTCCGGGACCCCCCCAGCCCCCCCTCAATTCTAACACTGCTTTCATCTAGCCTCTGTATAACAGATTGTGTTTACAGCGGTAATCAAGGAAACAATGCATCACTGCTGTTCAGTATTGGATTCTGTCATGAAAAAATTAAGATCAGTGCATCCCTAAATTTATGAATGTTTGAAATGAAGAAATTAAGATTTAAATGTGAGTATTGTAGCTGTCTTTGGACGATAACATTCTCTAATTTAAATAGCTAGCTGAGTTAATGTCAGTTTATTTATTTATTTATTTTTTTGTGCAGCCGTCTTATTTCATGTAATTTGTTTTATGCCATAAAGCCATGCAGTTTCTGTGTGAATGATCGGTGGTGGAATTGGCTGCGATGCAAGGGGCACAGCTAAAATCTTGCCTAGAGCACTAAATTGGTCAGGGCCGGCCCTGGCTGAAACACCGGAGTTTTGTTCAGTGCGCGCACTCGCTGCTGAATTCTGCTCTCTCGCGAATTCTCTCCTCATAAACAACAAAGTGCAGATGTATGTGCGAATGTTTGAAATGAAGAAATTAAGATTTAAATGTGAGTATTGTAGCTGTCTTTGGACGATAACATTCTCTAATTTAAATAGCTAGCTGAGTTAATGTCAGTTTATTTATTTATTTATTTTTTTGTGCAGCCGTCTTATTTCATGTAATTTGTTTTATGCCATAAAGCCATGCAGTTTCTGTGTGAATGATCGGTGGTGGAATTGGCTGCGATGCAAGGGGCACAGCTAAAATCTTGCCTAGAGCACTAAATTGGTCAGGGCCGGCCCTGGCTGAAACACCGGAGTTTTGTTCAGTGCGCGCACTCGCTGCTGAATTCTGCTCTCTCGCGAATTCTCTCCTCATAAACAACAAAGTGCAGATGTATGTGCGATGTAAGTATAAGAGATTTATTCATCATACAGTGTAGATAGCTTCAAAGATTATAATGGTATTTTAAAAAAAGTCCATAAACTCGCACTAGACTGAAGTCAGTGATGATGTTCTTTGATAATGTAAATGTTCGCTCTTTTTCTGTAGCTGTTGTTTGAATAACTAAGTAAATATAAGCATTATAATTAGTAACTTACCATGTTTCTATTAAATTGTCATCATGTTAAATACAATTTCAGTAATATTAAAAATATTTTATGACACGACATCCATATGCTACTTGACTAAACAGATATAATGTATAGTTAATAGATTACACTAACATTAGGTTGCTTTTAGCCGTAACCTGGAGTTGGTTCACTGGCTATAAGTAAATAATTATAAAGTAAATAAGTAAAAAAAATGTTTTTAAGTTAGCTTGATAATATCGTGTATCGGCGATCTCACAGGCTGACGATAGGACAATATGACTACGGAGCATATCGCCCAACACCACTCTCTCT
>NW_015549620.1:96297-98025 GCF_001515605.1 Sinocyclocheilus anshuiensis | reverse complement strand
CTCCCTCTCTCTCTCTCTCTCACACACAAACACACACACACACACACACACACACAGACACACACACATCTTCCAATCCTACTGTATGATCCTGCTGTATGTGTACAGTATGTACATTGAGCACTGCTGTTCAGTTGGCTTGTTTGGGGCCAAATTTCTTTTAATTTTTGATACATTTGTATTTTTGAAATAGGCCTATATAAAAAAATGTATATTATTATGATGAATTTGTCTGTCTTTTATCAGATTTACCAATTGTTATAATTTCAATTAGTGCTTGTCAATTATGAAAAATAGGTACAATTGAACTGCTAGCAAAAACTTGTGAGAATTGGGTGGGGCCGCTGCTTCAAATATTTGAGTGGCTCCTTCCCTAACAGATGTAATTTCACTCCAAACTTTTCATAAAACTTGAGAGCCCTGCAACTGTATATATATATATGTGTGTGTGTGTGTGTGTGTGTGTGTGTGTGTGTGTGTGTGTGTGTGTGTGTGTGTGTGTATTTACTGTGCACACTATAACCCTGACCAGCAGTCTCTGAGTGAAGAAAGCCTGACTAGCACCACCTGACTGCCGTCCATGGATTTACAGGCACAACAAACACGGGAAGAAAGGGCGGCGTTTATAACATTTCGCTACTTCAGACTGCAAGACAACAGTTATTTAGACAAGTATTGCGCGTCAGTAGAAAATACCATGGAAACAGTTTACAGTACACAATTTTCTTTAATTTAATAGAAATTCCACAGGTTTATTTTTCCTCTCGCCCTGCTCCGTTGTTTTTTTTTTTCTCAGGGAAGTGGGCGGTGTGCGGTAATTAGCGCATGTCTTGTTGCTCCAACTTTTAACGACTAAATTTTTTGTGTTGTTTATTTAAATTGTAACGTTACAAACTTTAATATGTGCACTGGCATATTCAGGAAACTACCGGGAGATGCATGGTCGTATGGATGCGTGTATTTGTCAGAAATCCCGTGATTTGTCTTGACTCGAGCAGATTGTTGACAAACTTGCCTGAGGCAGGCAGCACGACTAGCTAACTAACTAACAGCCTAATTACATTTACACTAATTACACTAACACTTAATTTCTCAAATTGCTTGCTGTCACCTCTATATTTGTCCTCAATATCCATGATTTACATAGGTATTTCAGAATTCAACTTGAATCAGCTTAAAGCGGTTTAGTGCATACATGTACGTGCATGCATAATATGGTTTATGATCTCACAATAAACTGGATTTATATAGAATAATTTCTGAACAATGTAACACAGGACTGGAGTGATGGCCGCTGAAAATTCAGCTTTGCCATGACAGGAATAAATTACATTTTAAATTGTAAAAAATGTTTCACAATATTACTGTTTTTACTCTATTTTTGTCAAATAAATGCAGTCTTGGTGAGCATAATAGAGACTTATACAATGTCAGAAGTTGCTGTTCTGTGGTCTGTTTTGCCCTGCAGCATATAATGATTTTTCATGAAGGTCATTTTTCAACAACAAGCCTTTTCTTCCTCTGTTTTAGGATGACCTCTCAGTTTAAAGGGGTCATATGATGCTTTTTTAAAGATCATTATTTGGTGTAACAGAATATGTTGACATTCTTTAATGTTCAAAAAACACATTATTTTTCAAATACTGTACATTATTGTAAATGAGATATAAATAACTCCATGTGTTTATATTGTAACCAGGGCCGTTTCTGAGCATAAGGGTTCCTCGG
>NW_015549620.1:65425-88024 GCF_001515605.1 Sinocyclocheilus anshuiensis | reverse complement strand
GATTCAGAAGCGCCAGATTGTCATAGCAAAGTCAGAATTACCTCCTCTCCTAGGTTCACGAAACGGTCGTCCATAAAATGCATTGCTGTTCTGTTGTAAGTGATCTTAAAGATTCCTAAATGCATCTACTTTCGGAAGGTCAAATAAAGTGCTTTTGCTTTCGCCTAGAAACACACAGCGTCTCCCTGACATGGCTGCTTCAACACTAACTGCGGTTACTGAAACCACGCCTTCTTTCTTTGCGTGAACATTTGGGCGGCATTATGCTAATATTTCCACATAGTGAGGTAGATATGTGGGGGCGTGTTAGAATGAGCCGTTTTAGGGGGGCGTGGCAGAGTCTTAACTTTGATAAAGAATATCTCTTTGGATTTGAGACTTTAGTCTTTGCAACTTCAGGGATTTTATCTATGCACAATCAGCTTGTAACACTCCAAAGAGAAAGGAAAACTTGAAATCGCATCATATGACCCCTTTAAAGCAAATCTTCAGCATGTGATGATGTTCGGTCTGACCGCAACATCAGTGAGAGTGTTTAATATTCCTGTTTTTTCCTTTCTTGATCCTTTCCTAGGACATTCTCATAATGGATACAGAACTTTCTAAAACTGATGACAACTGTGGCGATCACTCCACTACTGAAGTAAGTCTTACCTTGTCTGCCTTTTGCATGTCTATACTCTGTCTTTCTCACTTTCACTTAACTGACACTTTTTCATGTATTGTGTGTTTTTTGTGTTAGTTAAACCTTACTGAATATTTCACATACTTGATCTTTTTTGTAATTTCACTAGTTCTGATAAAACATGTTGTAATAGGAAGGCATCTGCTTCCCCAGCAGGGCATGGAAAAAACACAGCAGTCCTTGGAACCCTGTGAGAAACCTGACGATAAACAGTCAAAATCTATGCAGGTGGGCATACTTTTTTTTTTAAACGATGCAACTCATTTTTGTAAATTATTTGCTGGCTAAATACATATATTAAAGCTCCTATTTATTACTTACATATTTGGATGGCTCTTAGAACTGCCTTTAATCCAGTGAATCTCAAAAGACAAGGGCATTTTAATCAAATGTTTATTGTCAAAAATGCACTTTTCTCTTTTATACCAGGATACAGGTTCTGGTTTAGATAAAGACGAGCAAGTTGATGTTGAGAGCCAACCAACGTATAAGGAGGGAAATAAGCAATTTCATCTCTATACTGGTTTATAATGTGAACAAAATTTAACTGCTGTTGCTTTGACTGCCAAAAATGTATATTGACTACCTAAAATATATATTGTACATTTTATTTTATTCTTTTTATAATATTTTATAATGACAATTATAGTATTATTATATTTATTTTTAAATTATTATGTAGCTGACCCAGTGCATTGTGATTGGCCGAACACCGCAAGCACTCGTCGGAAATGTAACGCTCTTACCATAATCGCCAGCTTCATCTTTCAAAATAAATGTAAAGACAGAGCCCGAAAGGGGAACAGAGTAGCGTGACAGACACAGTGATGAAGCTGGTATGTGTGCAGTACGCAAGCCACGGTTAAGACAGCTGACTCCACTGTGATGTGACCCCCTCTCTCTCTCTCTCTCTCTCTCTCTCGCGGGGGCGTGGCAGAGTCTTAACTTTGATAAAGAATATCTCTTTGGTTTTGAAACTTTAGTCTTTGCAACTTCAGGGATCTTATCTATGCACAATCAGCTTGTAACACTCCAAAGAGAAAGGAAAACTTGAAATCGCATCATATGACCCCTTTAAGTCTTTAACACTTGATTATTTTTATATATTCAGACATCACCCCTAAACTTTGAGCTTCATTGAAAACATGTTGTAACAAACTGGTTAAGGTGCTGCTGTTCATCTAGGAAACTTATGCAAGTCTAGCTTGGTATAGAAGCTGTTATTTCAACATGCCTTTGGGCTTTTTCAGCAATACGTTTTGTTTTTTAATTGGCCTAGCCTAAATAGCAGTAACCAAAGATAAAAGACAAGTACCTACATGCACATCAGAATGCTGGGTGGGATGTGACTCAAATTGTTGTGTAAGATCATCTAGCAGAGGTTGAATAAAGTAGCTCAATAACAAAGCAAATTGGAAGGCTACGATTTAAATACTTGTCTGAAGCGTGCATCAAATAGTGCTTTTTTGTCTGGCAACCGTGACAGGTTTACTAAAGTTTTTTTTTTTTTTTTAAATGACACTTCTGTTAGTTTATCATTTTGTATTCTGTCATTTTTTGCATTCTGTATTTTTTAGTCAATACAGATCATAGGCTAGATAATCACAATTTTAAAGTTATTTCTGAATCATAGGCTAAAGCTGCGTGCACACTAGCAGCAACTGCATGTCGCCAGAGGCTGGCGATGAGGTCATAGTGGGCGTTCTCACTACTGGCTGCCTAGTAACGAATCAGTTTTCGTTACATGGACGTAGTGTCCGTGACATCACCCGTAGGATTCTGAAGAGCGTTTTGCCGTCGCCATCTTCACCGCACGTCACTCCCGGATAATCGAAAATGGGCAAAGAGGCGGGAGATGGTTGCTGAAACCACATCCACTTAGCTCGATGGCGGTGACAGCAGCGGCAATCCACCTGTCACTCATGTGGCCACGCCCCTAATTATGCAGAACTTTAAGGGTTAATATAATTTAAACAGATGAGTTATAAAAAAATTCACCCCCCTCACAGTTGTCATGAAGGGCAAAATTAGCTATATAGACCAAAACCACTTTTTGCACCAGGCTGTAAACATATTTTCTTCTGTAAAATTGGGCATTTTAACATGGGGAGTCTATGGGACTGACTCCCTTTTGGAGCCAGCCTCTAGCGGCCAGGCGATGAATTGCAGTTTTAGTCACTTCCGTGTTGGTTTCACGAGAGAGACTGGAAGGTTGCCGCTTGAAACATATTGGAGGCAAAAGACTAAATATAATATAATATAATATAATATAAATCCGTACATAAAAACAAAAATTAATGAGAAACAGAGCCTGCTTTTTTCCATTGCGTATGTTTATCTACGGTAAAAACACAAACAGCCTCTCCTCCATCTTTCCGTCACAGCCTGAGCTGAGAGGAGAAAGATCACGAGCTCTACCGTCTTCTTTCCTATTGGCTGTCGCTCCCGAAAGTCGCTCTTCATTTGCATAAATTTGAAGAATTCTAAACTTTGTCGTGTCACTGGACACGCCTCATCCGGTCGCCAACAGTTGCTGACGCTCGTGTCGCCAGAAATTGCCAGCTCTTCACTGAAATGAATGGATCGTGTCGCTTTGCCGTTGCGCATCGCTTGCAGTGTCAACGGGGCTTTAGGGTTATATGCATTCTGCTCCTCATTACAGGCCGCTAGCAATGAGATCCCGGAAAAGATGCCTGCCACAGTGGTTGAGGCAACTGGAGAAGAGGAAAATCCAAAAGTAAGCACCCATCTTACCATTTTGAGTAAATACTGATGACCTTACCATTGCGTGTTTCCAGAGAACCAAAACGGGTGATCTGGACTTCATCCCAGTTGAACGGCTTTAAACCATATGACATTTTCACAGCAAAAAGGACAGAAGAAGAAACCCAGAAATCCATTTATGCCCCAGGTTGCCGCAAAGGTAAAAAATAAATAAATGAATGTTTACTTTTTTTAAATCCTCACAGTTGTTAGTTAATGGAAGCATGTGCTATTTTTTCAGAACAAAGGAACACAGAAGAAGAATGGAAACCAAAATGAAGACAGTGGCAGTGACCTTGCAGAGGTGCTGTAATGTCCTAGCAGTTCTTTTAATCATGTAACTCAAATAACTCTTGTGACACTGAAAACAAGGCTCAACCAGGTAAAGAATGAGAACTGAGAGATGTGGTATCCTAAATATAAAAACCCCACTGAGGCCTTCATAAACTGTTTTACGCTACAGGTCAGGTGGCAATAAATGAGCCGTGCATTGGCTTGCCTAACAATCAGTTGCACACAAAAGTGGAATTCTAAATGTCTGCAAACATTAAAAAGAGAAGTTGTCTCTAAAGGAAGCATTCTGTGCTTCTCTCTTTTTTTTATTAGTTTTGTATTTGTATTTTTGATTTAAAAAATGAACTGTTTTTTTTTTACTCATCAAGGAAAAAAATATTTCAGCTTGCAACAGCAAATGTTTGCAACCTGTGATGAAAACGAAACCACTCAAACACACTACCTTCCTATTTGACTCACAACTTCTGCAATTTCTGTTGGTTTCTGCATTGGAATTTTCCCTTCAAGTTCCCTTTTACACAATCTACTTTCTGGTTTGTTATTTTTTTTTGTTTTGTTTTTTTCCTAAGACTAAAGGCCACAAGAAGTCCCTCATGGAATGGCTGGATGAGTTCCGTTTAAGTGAAACTCAGAGAGAGGATGAGGAGGTTGGTTCTATAAATATAGATCCTTGTCTTTGTTTTCTAAAAAATAATTTGTTTTTTAGTTATCCTAAATGCATCTGTCACAGGATCTTGATGGCCTCATGGATTGGTGGAACACTGTGGAACGTGAGTTTGTCCTGCCATGTTTGTCCACTTTTAGAAACAACCCCCCAATACTTATTAGTTTAATCTAGTTAACAGCAATTTATTTTTAAAAAGGTTCTGATAGATGGTCCTTCATCTTTAGCTATTTTTCTCCCATTTTGTTTTTTTCCAAATCAGAATGGGAAGACATGCCCAAAAGTGACAACATGACAGAGAAAGAGGAAGCCAAGTAAGTCCCAATTCATTCTGTGTGCATGTGACATGACAAAGTGAATTTGACTGACCAATTGTCTTTTGCTCAGGGCTTTTGCTGTAACAGCTGAAAAGGTGCAAAAGGGCATACGTGTGTTTAACAAACTTTTCTCAGAACGGGCGGAAGGACTGTGGCAGCATGTGATCGACCTGCATGCCATTGCTGATGGCCTGGACCGCTTCAACAAGAAAACCAAGATTGCCCAGATCACTGGTGGCTCCACCAGTGCTGTGGGAGGTGTTGCTACCATAACTGGCCTCATCTTAGCACCTTTCACAATGGGAACCTCTCTGATCGTCACTGCGGTTGGCCTGGGTGTTGCCATGGCAGGTGGTCTTACCTCTGCATCTGCTGGGATATCCAGTACCGTCAACAACACTTTGGATCGCAGAAAGGTAGAGCGCATTGTGGAAGACTACCAGGCGAAGATGGCTGACCTTAACAAATGCATGAAGTTCATCAAGCAAGGCATTACAAACCTACGCAAGTTCAACCTGAATAAGATGAAGAAGAATGCATATAATCGAGACTTCCCTTGTTTTGACAATATCTATGAGGATGGCGCTATGGCGGGCAAAGCTATTCTAACCAATGCCAATGAAATTATGCGTGTGATGCAGATAGCCAATGCGGCGGGAACCACTGCGGCACGTGCTGTGCAGGTCGCTAGTATATCCACAGGTGTTCTGAAAGGGCTTTTTGTCGGGATGGACATCTATTTTGTGGCCAAGGACTCCCATGAACTGAAAAATGGTGCAAAGTCAGAATTTGCTGCCAAGATTAGAGAGGTGGCAGATCAGCTACATGAGGGCTTGATGGAATTTAACATAATCCGAGATGAGTTGCGGTTGACCACCACTCTGAAAGAAGACAAACCATCTTGACAAACCTCTGTAAACACTCCTCTGAGTTTATTATTACATTCACAATAGATGATATAAAATTGTATGGTTATAGAACTATACTGGCTTTCCTTATTCGACAGAAGAGGACATTTGGGATCTTAACTTGTTTTTATTACTTTATTCCCACTGCTTGTTAGGGTATAATTGCTGCTTTAATAATGCTAAAAGAATAGGAACTAATATATGTTCCATATATATATATGCTAAGGGTGGCCCAACCAGTTATTAGGTTTAGGGGGCAAACACGTTTTCACACAGGGCCATGTAGTTTTGGATTTTGTTTTCCCTTAATAATAAAAACCTTCATTTAAAAACTGCATGTTGTGTTCACTTGTGTTATCTTTTTCTAATATTTAAATTTGTTTGATGATCTGAAACATTAAAGTGTGACACGTGCAAAAAAATAAGAAATCAGGAAGGGGGCCAACACTTTCTCACACTACTGTATGTATATGTGTGTGTTTAATATACATAGTACACATATTATGTAAACACAAACCTTTATTTTGGATTTATTTTAGTTTGACAGCCCTTCTTTTAAGGGATAAGGAATGCTAGTTATTTCATTATTTATTACATTTAATTACTTGCAAATTTCTCATTGCCAAATATTTATCAGTCACTGATGGTCCTGTCTGTCTGTGTGTCCACATTAAGGCCAACATTTTTGATGGTTGACTGATATAATGTATTTTCATACAGTGAATATGGTAATGGATTGTGCTTATTTCATTTTGAATTTAAAATATATTATGAGGGTTTTCTAAAATGTTTTCAAGGCAGTTTTAATGTTACCTTATGTAACAAAAAAGGTAACATTTGTTATAATAAAGCTCAATACCTGTGCTAAAAGTGTCTGAAGAAACAGCCTTGTATTATGTCATTCGTGTAGTGGAAGTGACTCGCTGTCGTCATACTTGACACCCTGCTAAACAGCCCCGCTGGTCTGTCTTCACTCAACACAGATTTACCGGGTGGAGCTTGACAAAGTTTTGACAGTCCGTTTTTCTGAGAACCTAAGGTAGGCAAAACAGTACGGTGAAATATCGTCACGATTGTCAATTCTGCATGTTTATTAAATAAACTATTCGGCCAGGTTTCGGTATAGAAGAGTCTTTTGTGTTTGGCTGGACCTCCCATTTGTCATTCAAGATCAGACGCTTTCTCTGAGACTAGGAAAATCCGCTGGAAAAACAGAAAAAGCGATCAGTTTAGAAAAAGAATTCAACATTGAAAATGGAAGGATACAAAGTAAGCAAACCAAAGTGCATCTTAACGAATAGAAGTGTCGGGAGCGCAAGGCGTTGACGCGTATGATACTGTTTGCAGTTGTTTGGCATGAATGATGTCAGTGCCTGGCACTCTTTCGATTGTTTTTTAGAGTGCACTCCTGCCTGTGCTGTGTTGCCTACGCAATGCTTCATAAAAATATTTTCCATATTGTTTTCTATGATACATACATTGTGGAAGCATGGTTTTTCCTCAGGTTAGAAATGAAAAAGCGCAATATGATTCCAAAAGGAACGCTGAAGCAGGAAGCAGACTTCCCCTAAATTAGATAATATGTGGTTAAATGATGAGGTGAGGATCCCAGGTAGCAAACTGACTCCTATCCTATGCTTCCTATCTTGAGGTACCACAAGCTCCGATTCACAAAACGGGTCCGTATCAGAGTCCACTGGCACTTGCAACGGATCTGGAACAGGTCCAGTCCAAACCCTACCCGTATAGCTCATCCGTGGGTCGACACCTTATTCAAAATGGGTCATCTGGCCAAAACTAGCTATGGAAATATCTCAAATAGAGCTGACCAACATTAGATAGACCAGATTGCTCTATAAAAGCTTCGTATTCTGTAGGCGTGGTCTCCCTGTATTAATATAAATAAACCATAAAATCATTCAAAACCTGAAAAAAAATCTAACCTTTCCTTGGCCAATAACAATGAAACACTCTATAGAAAGTAGGTAATTGCAGACTAAATATATTGAATAGGTTTTACAGGAAAATAAAATGCAACCATAAATTGTACTACCAAAAACATTGTTTAATTTATTTAAAAACTTTAGATCTAAAAAAGTCAATAGTATTGATTCAGTTCATTAACTTTGTAAAATTAATGTTTACGAATGAATTAGTTCAATTCAGCTTTAAGGAATTCTACAGCAGACAAAAGTTTAATTAATCACTTTTGAGTCAGCTTGATGTTGATTTGAAGAAACAAAGGCGATTCGGCAATAAAGCAGCTCTGGAGAAAACAGTGATGTCATAATCCAGCTCAATTCAGTTCAAGTTTTGTCATCATGCATCATAGTGTCCAGTGGTGGACAGTAACGGAGTAGTTTTAATTCGTTACTGTACTTAAGTAAAATTGAAAAAGGAGTACTTTTTACTTTTACTGGAGTAATATTTTATTATATGTATCTGTACTTTTACTCAAGTACTTGATTTGTGTACTTCGTCCACCACTGATAGTGTCAGATCAGCCAAATCAATAATAATACTGAATATTCAGTGTCTTTTAGACTTCAACTAAGCAAGCCAGAGGTGTCGGTGGAATCCAGACTCCACCAGGTGACTGAAACAGAGAAAGAAAGAAAAAAAAACCTTGGGAGAGCCAGGTGTAGTTAGCTCAGCTCAGTGGTGTGTTTATGATTTCAGGCTGCATAACTAGTCCGACTGTGGACTGCTGTCATTCAGAATATTTCATCCAGCTCCTCCTGCTTGAACATCAGGATACGTCACACCAGCATTTGGTGGGAGGAGAAGTGTAGTCTGTCCAGCAGGGCTGCCGTTTATCCAGTAGTGGACAACTGGCTTAAAAGTGACTGTAAGCATGATAAAACTGCATTGTGGTCCTAGTAGCCCCTGGTCTGACACGTTCATTGCTGGCCATATGGGTCTGTGCAGAGGACTTGTCTGTTTCTTGTGGTCTTTGCTGAGAATCTGTGTCAATGGCTGTCAAGTTGTCGTGGTCTTCGCTGACATTCAGGACTGCGTTGTGGTCGTCTCAGGGTGCAGGTCCACCATCTGGTCTGGATACGGACCGGATCCATCTGACTATGGGCCTGTTTAGACCTGGTCACTTAATGTGTTTTCTCTGATCAGATAGCTATCTGATTTGTTAAAACAGTTCCATTTACACTTTGCCACATAAATGTGTCTCCACAAAATCTTCAGTTCCCGTGCTATACAAATTTAACAGGGTTCACGTCAATGAAATCTACAGATATGCGCTGCATTTTATTCATCATCAGCTAATTACAAAATCAAAGACCGCAACAAGAAAGAGAGCGGCATCAACACTGGAAAGATAAGTTAGTCTTACTACTAATGAAGATGATTGTGTGTTGAGCATCTGCAACTTAATCTGTGATTAAATGAATAGAAAGGGCAGATAAATCAAGCATAAAAGAACACTTTTATTAAGCATTTGTTATGTATAATTTAATAAGTATTTATTATGGAAATGATTATGGAAAATACTATAATTACTTAAAGGAAGTCAAGAAGTATTTAATGAACCACTGAAACATGTCTGGAGCTGATTGTCTATTTCTTCATAACCTGTGAAAGGGTTGGTTGTGATAATTAATTTTAATCTCTGTGGGCCTGGTCTGACAGAATAACGTCCATGGACATGAGTCCCGAAAGAGTCCACCCCAGAGAATGACCAGCTAGGGAATGGCATAAAAAAATCAAAGCGAGAGAAAACTCTTTTTATAGGTTTATGTGTGAATGTAAGATATTGACTGTATGTAAAAATCTATGGTACAATATTTTAGAATTATTGTAAATATTAGCTTATTAAATTAGCTTTTCAGAAAATACAAAGAGATATGTGCAAGGTAATTTTAAAGCATGACATTTAAAAAAATAAACTGCATTAACTGATTTCCAAGTAGGATTGATGTAATGGTGAATATTCTTCCATAGGTGTGAAAGTTGACAGAGTGACAATAAGTCAGAGGAAAACAACGAATCATTCAGGTGAGCAATATTATATGTCATTGTGTACCACACTTAAATATGCAAATACTTTTTAGCAACCACATATCTGAATAACCTCCCAATTTGTGTTGTGTTTTTTCCTTTGCTTGTGCTACAGGAAAAAGCAGATTCAATGTACAGGCGTTCAGACGTAGATGAGCACTCATCTGAGGTGAGACAGTACATGTTTAAGGGTTTAGGAACAGGAAGCTTTCACACTAAGGTAATTAGTTTGATGTAACCAGACTCTCTCGTAATATCTGGGCTTTCAATTGCAATGGTTAGTTGACTATTTTTTCTCTAGGATGAGAATTGTGAACTTATGGGCAATAATGACGGTCTGTTAGAGAACAGCAAAATTAAGGTCAGTTAATATGTTTTCTCTTAATGCACTTGAGAGTTGATGTTATGGTTTGATTTCTCAGAATACTGTTTTGAATCTGCATTGACTCTGCTTTACAATAAATAACATTTTGGAATATAGGCAGACTGCAAGGAAGAATCTGATTGAGTTATATGTAGAAAGTATACAGTAAATATAGCAATGGCATGTTTCTGAGAATAATCAACATCTTTTCCCAGAACAAGCTAACTGAGAGTGAGCTGTCGGCTCTCGATGATCAACCATCAGGCAACAATAACCCGAAGGTATGCTTGAATTTTATTATAAATGGTGTATATTTATATCCGATTCATAGTTTTCACTTTTTATGATGAAAATGTTTGTAGGATGTAAATTTTCTTCATTTATCAGGGGAAAGCTGCTGTTTTCAGCCGGTTGTTTAAAAGAACTCCTAAAAAGTGGACGAGTCACCCAGTGCAAGAGGTAGAACATTTGGTGTTACTTTAGACATTAAAATAACCAATTTAAGCCTATATGCTTTTTGATGACAAACAATGGAAGCTATTTTATATGTTGATATACATATGCTAGTTCAAATAAATTCATAGCATAATTTAAGTTGAAATGACACCGACCATGAGCACGGAGGTATCAGAATGTTGCTAATATCCATTTTCATCCATTTTGTGGCTTACATACATGCTTTGCACATAAAAATGTGCTCCATACATTATACCATACAGTTAGTGTCAGGCCATGAGACAGTACTATCTGTTACAACTAGGGGAGGCAAGTGACTTCTTCAGTGAAATTACCTACACATCAGCCAAAGCTTTGTTGTAACTACAGTAAACCTGTAATCACATCAGTGTGAATCACAATAGGTTGTGTAATGGCACAATAGGTTTGGATTAAAAAATAAATATTTAGTGCTCTAAGGACACTGGAACAGCTCAGATGATCCACCCTGTGTCCACAAAAACATACAGTAAACTGTATAAAATGTATTGCTGTAGTTGTGGTTTTATTTTATTTGATTACTGTTCAGTCAGTAAAATTAATGCTTTTATGTCACACATTACACAGAATAATGCTACCTACAGTTTTGAAGCTTGTCTTTGGTTTAGTTTCTGAATACTGTATGTCTGAGGTTACCTTCCTCTCTCTTTCTAAACAGGAAAAACTATCATTACAACATGGAGAGCTCTCAGCCCACAATCACAACCAAACACAAAACAACAACACCAAGGTGTTACAAAAGTGCAGTCTTGTTCATGCATTCATTAATTCTTAAATGAATGTCTTAAAGTTGACATTTTGCAATACTGTGTAGATTATGATATAATTTGTATAGCTTTGTATAATGTGCTGGTCTTCTGTCTCTTTACAGGAAGAACCAGCATTGAAAAGTGATGATTTTCCAGGCAGTGACAGTCTTGTAAGCTATAATGTCACTGAGGTTCAGTACGACCAATCACAATGGCCATAATGAATTCAAAGTCACACAAAATGTAATTCTAATTCTCAGATTAATTTCTTTAGGAGGAAAATTCCCTGTTTAATTTTCTCAAAACATCTCCTAGAGGAACTGGGGATACTTATGAAGAGGTATATTACTACAACAAAACAAAATTAACATATGACTGTCTGTTCAATTTATCCGTAGTATTTGTATATATATTTTTGCATTGCTACCACTGCCTTTCTGTTGATAATGCACAGTAGTTACAAGCTTTCTTCTTGTAGGACAGCCCACCATTACACATTAAACTGCTGGCCAGTAATGACAATCTCTTATATCTCTCTAACAACAACTTAAAGGTGCTTATCATGACCCTTTATTTATATTATATACAGTAGAATATATTTATAATGTTGTAATTGCTTAGTCACGTGCTTTTCACAGTTACTGTCCCTTTTTCTACAGGATAACTCAGGGAAGCAAAGTAGCACTTTCCGCAGTTCCCCAAAACCAGCATTACGTTTTCCTGCTGAAACGGTGAAGCAGCTTCCTCTTCTTATTGCTGTATTTACAGTAGATTGTTGACAATGTTCACAGTTAGCATGTACTTTTATACCATTTTTAATCAAATGTAGGATCCGCTAAGTGAGCATAGTGAATTTACAGACTGGGATTATATGTTCTTGGACACTGGCATTGAAAAGGTACTTCACCAAATCGGTAATGATTTTAAGTTGCCTGCAAAGGTAGATGATGTTGTGAAAAAAAATGCTGAACTGTTTCCTCTATTTGATAGAAATCTATTGCAGTGCCCAGAAAATGTCATGATGAGAAACTCTCTAACAGTAATAAGGTAAGCCTTTCTCTCACTTTTTATGCAGAGGAGCACTTGTTTTCTCTTCTGAGGGTCAAAAAGCAGTATACATAGGCAGGAATATTGCAAGAAAATAAAAGCTCATAATTCCACTTGCCACAAACAATAGTGGAATTGGGCTTTTTGTTTGCACTTGAAATTATTTACAGTGTCAGTTCACATATTCTGCATAAAATCTTTTGGTGATAACATCCTTTCAGGTTGTGTCATTTAGAGTGAAGAGAACTCTACCTAGAATGTCCACGTTTTCATCCAGTACCCAGGTAGTGTTAACACTTTTATTTTTAAATATCACTTGATATTTAATTATCATACTCTAAAATCTTTATATAGGGTTCAGATCAAGAAGATATGATTGAGGAGCCTATGGAAATGCAGCAACTGGGGACAAATGAGGTGAGTTATTGTTGCAATGAGTATGTGAATGAGTGTACATTATGGACATTGGAGTTTATTGCTCTGGCCACATCTGCAGTCCTTTACATTTTCTTGTACTCCTTCTATGGTGTATCAATATCACATTATGCCATCACATGATTTCCTATTCTCTGAATGTTTTAGGACTGTACTTTTGAAATCCTGCCAGTGGAGATGGCTGCCTACCCAACAGATTTAAATTCTTTAGAGACAGATGTGGTATATTATTATTTTATTATGATGCAATAATGTTAAATTGGGTTAATTATGAAATCTTTTTGAACCTTTTATTTCTTTCTTGCTCTCTTTTCACAGGATGATGACCTGATGGACTGGTGGAAAACTGTTGAGGGTGAGTTGGGTCAAATTACTTGATTGCCTATTATGGACATGCAAAACTACGTTTTCAAAAATGACTAGTCTCCTAGAAGACCAGCTTGCTAATCTTTCTTAAAGAAGTCCTTGTATAATTAGGCTTATATATAAGAAAAAAGTAGATGAACCTCTCTAATCTTAGTCGACTAAAATTTGTCAGCTGGACAATTGGTCAATCTTTGTTCCTCATCTCTGTTACTATACCTAGTTTAGATCACTGTTCGAACATTCATGATTTACTGACTTTTGACAGGTTGGAGTGAATGGAATAAAACAGCTAATTTTCAGGAAGAAGACGAGAAGCTGTGAGTAAATGTGAATTTTTTAAATCGTCTAATTGCCGCCAGTGACCACTGATCTTTTTTAAAAAATGTTTTGCCAGGGCTGTCGAGGCTGTTGCAGACCGTGTGTTCATGGCGGCCCGTCTCTTCGTCAGCCTGTTCAACCAACGTGGAGCTTCTCTGCAACATCGCATTTTAGAGTTGCTTGCTCTGGCGGACACTGCTGACAGCTTCCATAAGAAGACCGTGAGCGCAGCTGTGGGAGGGGGCGTAGCTAGTGTGGCAGGGGGCATAGCCACCATTACTGGCCTCATCCTGGCACCCTTCACCTTTGGCACTTCCACTATCGTCACTGCAGTGGGTATCAGTGTGGCAACAGCTGGAAGCATCACCTCAGCCACAGCTAATATCACGGATGCTGTTCAGTCCAAGATGGATCGCAAGAAGGTGGAGAAGATGATCCAAGGCTACCAGAATGAGATCAGTGACATCAGAGATTGTCTGGAGTTCATGCAAGTATGTTTAGCATTCCATCTGTGTGTCATCTGTCTGTATGCCAGTCTGTCTGTTTGTCGATCTGTCTTTCTGTCTGTCTGTCTATCTGCGTCTCACTTCTGATTTTTCTTTTGTGTATGTAGGAAGGAATGAACACCCTGCAGGAATGGGATTTTAAGGGGTACTCTGAGAGTGTGGTCAACACAAGTCTTAGCCGTAACATAAAGCATGTAATGAAGGAAGGTGGACGAGCAGGTAAAGCCCTTATGATAAACACTGATAGGCTTATCAACACTGTGAAAGTTCTAGGTGTTGCAGGAGGTGCTGCCAAAGCCGCCAAGGCCATCAGTATCACCACTGGGGTCATGTCCACTCTCTTCCTCGCCCTGGATGTCTTCTTTCTTGCCAAAGACTCCAATGAACTTCACAAAGGTGCCAAGACCAAATTTGCCTCCAAGATCCGGGAAGTCTGCAAAGAGCTTCAACATGGCCTACTGGAACTAAACAAAGTGAAGACTCAGCTTCAAAAGACCATGGATGGAATTGAAGTGGAAGAATATGAGGAAGAGGAGGAGGATGAAGACCGATGTGAGTCAGATCCTGTTAAACTAGCTCTGCTTGAGCAAGAAATTGATCAGTTGGAGGACAAACTTGACCAGAAAACTATGCAGCAGCAAATGAACCAAAGCAAGAGAGGAGATTCTGAGAAAAAATAAATAAAATGAGTCAAAGAGACAACTCAATGAGCTAACATATAGAAACAACAAAAGCACTAAATTCAAAGATTTGAAAGAAAAAAAGGAGAGTGGGAAGAAACAAAAATGAAGAGGAATAATGCATTTTATTTGAAAAGACTTGGAGTGATTTAGAATATAGAAAAAAGAAGACTTTACACAGATGTTAAGGGGCTGATTATAAGAAGAATTGAACACCTCTGGGTTAAAGAGACAGAAAGAAAATAATTGAAATGAAAGCAAGGGGGATAAGAAGCCTATAAACACTCATGTGCTATTCAGGAAAATCAAAGTAACAGATTATATACTTAGAAGTAAGAGAGTACTTAGACAACTAGATAGACAACTAGATTTGCATTTCTTCAAATAAATACCATTGGATGGAAGGCAGCTCATGATTCATGTTAAAGTTTTAAGTAAGACTATAGGTTTCAGGTTTTAATTCTATATAAATGAAATGCTGCATCAGAAACATTTTGCCACTCAGCACGCATCTTTTATTTTCTGTATGCTACACACGATCAACCTAGATTCTTGTTGTAATTCAACTTAAATTGTTAAATATATGATAATCACAATTAAGTTAAGATAATCAAAATTAAGTATGCAGACAAAACATTCAAAATGAATTTTTAGTGATTGTGGGTTTAAAACAAACCACCGAACTTTGATATTTAAGGTACAGTTCAGTCTTGCAAGCATTGTAAATAAATTCATGAGAATATGTGTGAAAAAGCAGACCACTGTAAAAATGTGAAGGGCTAACAGCATAAGTCAAAAACTTAACCCTCAACCTGTTTCCCACGACCTATAGTCTATAATTAAGATTTTCACAATTGGCTAGTGTGGTTTACAACACAAAAAATCTGTTTGTTTCAGTTCCTGCAGCATTATATCCAGGAAGCATTATTTTGTAGCTAAAAAGGCATCTGGATTTATTTTCTTTATGAGTGTGGAAATGAGCAGTTATTGGAGCTAGTTCATGTGTTACAACACATGAATCTTTGGGGTATGTGCAGGTGACACAAGTTTGAATTATGATCTTATTTCGTCCTCTCTGCCCACTAAATAAAAATGGCAACAAAAAAAAAAAAGCACTTTTTATGCATCAAAGATGTAATATATTTTTGTTATTTTCTGTATTATTTATTTTTATTGTATATTGTACATACATTTTTTTTTTTATAAAAAGCATTTTCTGTTTTCTGTTAGTCATGTAAGTTGTTTGATTTTGATTTATTTCTAGAATGCTTTGTGTAGTAATTTTTCTCTGGATTTATGCAATGCATAAAGTGTTTATTATTTTTTAAAAATAAAATGCAGAATGAGTTTTTGTATTTATTTAGTAATAAATAGCTTAGCCCTTCTCTTATAAAACACCAATTTATTAAATCGAAAATGAATCTTTATTGGCAAACATGTTGAAGATTAGCCGACAGGCTGTCGAGTCATTAAGTTATGAGATATTTCCTCACAAGTTTATTCAGCGTACTCTGAAATCGAGATTAGCATCTATCTATTATGACAATATCATCTCCTCCTTCCATTCACGGCATCCAAAAACAGCGTTGAGCTTCTTTTTGCTAACCTTTAAGTCTAAGGGCCTCTGATAAAAGCCACCTGCAGCAGAGCCATAAGTCACAGCTAGAGCTGTGATTGAGGATGCTTCTGCGACCTCAAATGACAAATGGGACACCATACACAGTCTCATAAACTTTTAACACGTACAAGCTTTGCACTTAACATCAACTGTGGCATTTTTGACAGGGCCTCATGTTTCTCTGCTTGTGTGTACATATAGGACTAAGGCTGAAAGAAAGGGAGAGGGTGCCCTCTGCTGTTGAAGCATATGTTTGGTATTTAGGGTATTTATAGTTTTTAGGTATTTAGGTGTTTCTATTTTTTTAACTATTATAGTATGATGGCATCAACTCTTCTCAGAAGATTGTATGATGACATTTGGGAGCTAAGCATTTGCACAGTCCTACACATAACCAAACATGAGTAAACTTGCATTCGTTAAATTATCAAATTAATCTGAATGTGCTCCATTACAGGGGACAGCAACAAACTAGATATAAAGCTATAAAAAAGCTTAATATTTTGGTTTACAAATAAGAAGCAGGATTTTTTTTTTTACCCTTCACTTTGTGCTTAATGCTTCACCTGCATTAATGTTCTGCTTAAACACAGTATTTTAGATTGCAAGTTTAAAGAAATCCTGCTGCAACCTACAAGCAATATTTACTTGCAATGTGCATTTCCAATATCCATTAAATATGTTTGATGGAAAGAAGCAAACTAATGTTACATCATGCTCTTTACTTTATATAACCATCGACTCACCGCCCCTAGGACATACAATTCAGCTTAGGATATACAGTTCTTGCTATTGAAGCATATATTTTAGACTGAGTCACACGGAGAAAAAAGAAACAAGTGTGGGTTAGAGCACTCAAGTAGACATAAGCACACGCAAAGGAAAAGAAGTACAGGGCAATACAGGACAAGATAACTGGCCAACAGTAAAATATGTCATACTTTATATAAAATGTATAGAATAATAACAGATGTATTCAATTATTGCATTGGCAGTGACTATTTGAGAACGATCAAACACGGATGACATTTTCATCACACCTGTCTCAATGCAATTACAGACATCATTTGTCCCATTAACTGTGAGATAATCTTGAGTGCTCTCATTATTATGAGCTATTCTGAGATATCTGTAGAGACCGTTTTAATTATAGGGGAAGGAGAAAGAGAAAGACACTTAAAATAGATCAAAATGTTACACTTTCCTTTATAATCATCTTCATTTGAATCACCAGTTCCCAAAAATTCAAGGATCTAGTTGCATGTCTGTAATTTCTGGCATTAAAGCAAAAATGAATGCATTATGCTAATTTCAGTGAGTATGAGTGACTTAAAAAGGTTCTTGACCTTGTGCTAAATTCAACCAGCCGGTAAAATACAGTAAACTGAACAAAAAAGTTATACTTTGCCTGTTTCACATGTATTTCAAATAAATTTGAAAATAACAAGCCACTTAATTTTATACGGTGTCTTGATTAAATCCCTGTCCAAAAGGCAGAAATATGCAAGATATGGCTATGTCAGGTTATTATATATATTTTTCTGTAATCAAATAATCATTATTTGGTCTGCTGTTGATATACAGAAATTTCGGTAACACCTTACAATTTGGTTTACAGTAATGCATTAAATAACATTAACAGCGAACAGTTCCTTTTTTACTGTATTTATTCATTTTTGTTAACATTAGTTTAAAAATACAACTGTTAATTAATGCTTAGTTCCTTTAAATAATATTAACCAATACAACTTTTGATTTTAATAATGTATTAACAATAATTAACATTAATAAATGCTTTAGAAGTATTTAATTGTTAATTCATGTTAAAGTAGTTAACTAATGACAAAAAAGATAATGGTATTACCGAGATTTCCTTATTTTTTCAAATGCTTCTCGTTTTAAAAGAAAAGAAAAACAAAAGAAAACAATTAACAGCTACCTCTAAGAATACATTTACAACTAAGCTACTTCATATCTATAATGCTAATTCACACCAACATGTTTTACTGTAGGTGCAGTGCAACATTTGGTCATTCACTGCCCTTTGAATTCTTACGTTTATATTAATTACATTTGTTCTGTTGCATCAATGATATACTGAATATATTAAATAATAGATGTGTGTTGCACATGTCAGTAACTGACGCTCCTATCTATATTTATGTCTACAGGAGAGGATAGAAAGGATGGAGACAAATCTACACAAATACAACTAGAACAAAATCTGCAATGTCTTTTAAAGTGAAAATCCTTCCCTATTCTTATGTCCTAAACTCTAATCAACCCAGCATGTTGATGCCACTGGGCTATCATTTGTTTTCCAAACCCCTAATTTACCACCCACACATGACTTTTCCCTTTTCCCTGTCTCTTCCTTATTAAATCTCTTTCCATTTTGAATATTGTGGAAGGTGTTTTTATCCTCTGCACTGATTCTTTCAATTCATTCTTCCCTTTTCTACTTCTTTTTTTTCTGGAAGCGTCTGAACTGACTCTGTATTGCCAAAGCTGCCTTTTCCGTCTCTGGCGCATCCAGATCAATGTCGATCTCTTCTTCGGGTTCTTGTGTAGGGTTCTTCCCCGCTTTGTCCACTGGTTTCTCCTGGGGGGCTGAGTGGCACATAGAAACATTGACAATGTCAATGGCATAGTAAAAGGATTTCTTACATTTCTGAAGCCAGTGTGTCCCAATTCAGGTTAAATCCTGTTGCATAAATTGTTTATACATTTTAATACCACAGAACTGTAATGTATGCAACTATTCTAATATCTCGTAACAGAACATATTTTCATGGTTAAAACTGAAGTGTCTATTTGTTTCAATGTTTAAATATTTTCTTGTATCTTAGATTAATATGCATGGATGTGCCAAATCCTGGAAATGAGTTGGCATTTTATCACTTCCGGTTTCATCTACCCAAAGTCAATGTGTTTTTTAACTGGATTTTTGGTTAAATGACTAAAATAAGGCCAGTAGTTAAACAAGCTTAAGATATTTTCACATTTTTAAAATATATAAGTAATACTCCCTTTACTTTACTTGTGTTGAAAAGGAAGCTACAGAGTTTGTCGGGAGCATTTCATGTCATCACGCCGAACAGGTGTTCATCTACTCACTAATTTGCTTTCACAGCTCTTGGGAGCTATTCTAATTCAGATTTATTTATGTAATAATTTTTTAAAAATAACATAACATTATAAATAAAGACTAAAAGTTGTTGGAAGCTTAATGGTGGTGATGTTGAAGTTATGCGACTGTGGGATAGTTGGTTTATAGCCTACGTTTAGCTTTTTAATTAATTTTTGCGATTGCATTTGCATTGCAATTGCATTGCAAATTTCTTAAAGATGTGTTCATTTGTGAAGATTATTATTATGAACAAAACATGTAAGAATAATAAACTTTTGTTGGTCACAGAGCTTATTTTTTGCAATAATCTAAAAGCCAGTGTAAAACATCCTATTGGGTTTTTTGTTGAGGGAAACCAGGGTGATGCTAACTTCGGGGTTGGCCTACAAAAATACATAATCACTGCAGCACACTATTTGCAATTATTTTTATTCAACCAATTTTTGCACTTCTGTTTGGTGTCACTAGACTAGAGGCACACAAATGACACACTTCAGCTTAAAGGGATAGTTCACTCCAACTGACTTCTATTGTATGGACAAAACCAGCTGAAACATTCTTCAAAATTTCTTATTTTTAAATGAAATGCTGATGGGACATGCAACGTTAGGGCTTTGGTGAGATGAAAGGGTAAGTCAGCTGAATATACACTGACGTTATGGGAATAACCAACCTACACTAGACTGCAATAAAGAACTGTCTCCTGAGTGAATGCGTGCTTGAGTTCTCATGGGTATACTATGCACGTGTGCTTTTTTGTTAAGAGAATGGAGAGAGAGAACTGAACTGATTCTTTATGATAAAAATAGTAAAAACAGATAAAAAATCTGACTGAACTGGTAGACACCTGTATTGTGGTAGGTTACACTTATATTTGTACAACTATAAACCTGGCCTTATGTAACCGTACAGTTCTGGTGGAGAACAAAATATGGAGGAGTTTTCAAGAAGTCAATTATGAAAAATTCAAACGTGGTGTAATGAAATGCATAAACGCACCTTTTTTATCTGTGGCGGGCCCCTGAGTGCTGTTGGGAGGATCAGATGAACTGTTCTGTAAGAACGAGACCGCAACTACCAGGTTTATCATTGTGTGAAAGCATTTATACATGCAGTATAAACAAAAATAACAACATTTGTGAAATTTTATGTGGTCTGCCATTAAATTAAAAGCTGATATGAGCTTTATGAGTCGTGTGTTAGGATTCTGAGTGATAAAGACCCCTTAATCCCCATCGGTTTAATCCTCCTTTTTCAATTCTGTGTGCAATCTGGAACAGTGGCACTCAGCCCTGTAGAGGATCCCCATAACATGCAAGCTTCTTGTGTCTGTGTGTGTGTGTGTGTATTTTATATATATATTTTTAAATTAATTTATCCTTGATGACATTTGTAGTTGAAGAACAGGGATCCAATAAACATTTACATTTATGGTCCACAAATATCATATCTATCTGTTTGATATATTAAATGAAAGTGTGCTTTTGTATTTTTGTTAAAGAGACAATCCGTCACCATCCTTATGTTGCCTTTTCAATGTGCACAGCATGAGTAAACTACTTGAGGCAAAAATGCATTCAGTATATCTGTGACCTTGCTTCTTCAATTACGAGAACAAATTAGCCTTGAGATGATGCCCTAGATTTGAGTTATTCATATAGACACTGACATCCAAAATGTGTCAATTTATGTTCATGTATTTCTTGCGTTACTTAATTGAATGTGTACTTTCAGCAATGAATTGATGGTTAACCTGAGAAACTCCATGATATTTGCTTTAAGCAGTTAATATACTGTAAATACTTCTTACATATTATCTATAGAGCACAGAAAATGTCATCAAGGGAGACGAAATAGAACATTGCCTAAACACACACACACATACACATATTATCCACTCTCTTGCTTCAAGGGACTCTTTCAAATGCAAATCTCTGCAGCCCTCCCTCTATAATCCTTTTTTTGTTTTTTGTTTTGGAATGAGAGAACCTCTTCACCTTACTCTAACTCTGAATCTGCCTCAGCTTCCCCTCTCTAGTATGTTTTAAAGCATCCATACATCCACCACACTCTCTGAGCTGTCAGATAAAATCCCTTTGAGCGTAAAAACATGACAACTTTAGTCTCAAGAATTTTCATTTTCTGTCTTATAATTTGCCAAAAGTAGGTTATATGAGTATTATGTAGACTTTTGACACTTCTGGCTTCCACACTTAAAAGACATGATGATGGGGGGGGGATACCATCCAGCCAGCTAGCGCCCAGTGTTGTCCATAACTTTTTCTCTGCTATATTACCTTACCTTATTTTCACTCTCACACATCAGTGATACACACCAGCCTCACACGGCACAATCTCCATCTGCTAATTAGCCAAGCTCATATCAGCAAGGTCAAGCTCCCCTGAGCCACTTATTAATTGGCAATTAATGGGACACACAAAAAGAATGTAAAGCACCACATTTGAATTTTAAACCAGGGGAATCTAAAGATTAATATTTTCTCATTGAGTAAAAAGCACTGTAAAATGCATTGTAAAATGTATAAAGGGATGGCTTAGCTGTCAAGCCACCTCTAATTTCTCTTCAGTAAAGATGAAAAACATAACCCTTTTATATTTCTCAAGAGAAATTACTGAAGAGAAATTAGAGGTGGCTTGACGAATCAATGTACTCTTCAATACAACCTACATGGCTCAAAGGATTTAAATTATTTAACCCTTTTTTGGCCTCAACAAAGAATATATTCACATTGAAGGTAATACTATAGATATTTATTATTTTATTATGAAATTCGAATTAACTTTAAAGTAACTGGTTTATCAGATTTAAAATAACAAACGAACACTCACCTCACTCATAGTTCTGAGAGAAGTCGAATGCCTTGTTGGGCTCGCGGGAGAATTTGTAGCGTGACTCAGAAACACTAAATAAATTGAATCGAAATTTCTCCTTTTTTTGTCCGGGTGCTTTAAAATTATGTCAGAACAACTGAACCGAGAATATTATGCTGAGAACTGAATCTCAATCTCTCATCCCGGAAAACACGCCCCTGCGCGCACTCTCTCTCTCTCTCTCTCTCTCTCTTGCTCTCGCTCTCGCTCTCTCCCTACCGTTAAGTAACTTGTGCATTGTTTTACTTACTTGTTTTTGACATATCCGACCGAACTACAAACAGTGATGTCTGTGAGAAAGATATATTCACTCGACAAGCTCACGCATCTGCGCCGCCGCGCGCTCAATCCACTCAG
>NW_015549620.1:50794-65329 GCF_001515605.1 Sinocyclocheilus anshuiensis | reverse complement strand
CTCTCTCTCTCTCTCAAAAGATCAGATATCGGGCAATATTTTTATCTGTATAAACAGGTTATGTTGTTGTTTTTATTGCTGTTCTGTTTCTGTAATTATAATTATAATACGATCAAATATTGTTATGAAAACTTATTGTTATGATTATTTATTATTACTATTTGCATTCTTGATTATTATCATTAATTAATCAAAATAATATTTTCAGATATGGTCAGATATTGGGCCATACTTGTACTTGTATAAATTGGTTGGTTTTATTACTAATGAAGAATATGCAATCAGTATAATAATGATGATGATAATAATAATAATAATAATAATAATAATAATAATAATAATAATAATAATTGTGTGATTATTTTCGGAATATTACGATGAAAATAATCGTCATAAACGTAAATGGCGGGTTCGTAATAAATATTGAGAGAAAACAATCTTAGTGTGTGTGTGTGTGTTTTTAGTGTGAACATAATGTATCACATTTATCAGTGTGTATAAGCGCCGCTATGCTTGTGAATCTAGACTCACTTCCGGAGAACGAGTGTCTTGCCGGAAAAAGAAAGAGAGAAAAAAAAGGAAAGAGAAAGGGAAAAAAACAGAAGTGCTAACGAAAACATAAACACTGCGGGCACGACCAGAAACGTGACCTAAAACTGCGGGGTTTTTTTGGCTCGCCGGTGCGTGAGTGTGTTGAGGGCACAGCTAACTAATGTGTCGAGCTTTTGTTTGCGCGTGACTCGAAGGTGAAGGAAGGGAAATCTGCGCAGAGGATTAACAAGTGCGGAGACTTCGGGCCTACAGTAACGTTAGAGGTAACACCGCTTGCTAGTTAGCTCTCCATTTTCTCGCAACGACCAATGTTTACGTGTTGTCAGCTCGGGTCAGCACTCATAACAGATCCGAAAATGACGTGTTGATCTCGTGTTTTTCGTGCACGACACATTACACCATATTTCCTCGTCGGGACGTTTTTGTAATCTTGAGAATATATCTCTTTGTTCAAATTGGAGAACATGTACAACTAACGTTACTTGCTTGCCAACATCCGTGTGCGCTCGCAAAACTAGCCAGCAGCTTTTCTATTTTTGACCAGGGTAATGCCACAAAAGCAATTGCTAAGATTAGTTAGCACACTAGCTTGTCGCAGCCAGTTTACTGCGCACTATCAAGTTGTTATGTGGCATTAAGTTGCTATCTAAGGGTCGTCTGCAGTTGGACTCAGTTGTTACCGTACAAGGTAATGTCATGGTTTTTGCGATTTGAGGCAGGTGTTTACCATGCCAGCTATTTACTATGCAAGCAGGCTAATTTTGCCACCTTTAGCTGATGTCAGGGATCCTCTCAGTCACTGGATGGGTCAGCACCATATGTCAAAATGGCAGTAATGCCTTTTTATGTTCATCAGTTTGAAGACTGCATTTTATTCAGACCTCTAGTAATCAATCGACTATATGAAATACAAACGTTAAATGATCTGTCAAGCATTCGTTAACAGTACCCTCAACTCAAGTTTTTTTTTTTTGTCTTGAAAATAGTGTTATGTGGTGACTATCCAGTGTGTGATTGATTGAAGAAAGCCATTTTCTTTTTTTCTTTTTATAGGCTCTCTTCTGTCAGAAGGGACAGTTGGACAGAATGTGTGATACAGATGGTAAATCCAGTGTCCCAAATGGTAAGTAAACCATTAAGTAAAATCTGCCCAAAACTGAAAATTTTGGCCTTGTGCGGTACCACCCCAATACTGATTTATTTTTGAGTAAAATACAAAAGATCTTAAGCAGAGTGCCTCATTCTCCATATGAGGAAAGTTAAAAAAGGTTAAAAAATCACCATGAAATATTGTAACAATAGGCTATGTGATTTATTCTCATTATTATGTGTCTTCTGAAGTCCTATGATCTTTGTCTGAGGAATAGACCAACATTTAAGTCACTATTAACTGCAGCGTTGACATTATTATTCATTATAACATCTCACTTTTTTGCTTCACGGAAGTTTACATGACATTATAACATCTCATTTTGTGCTTCACGGAAGAAAATAAAATAAAATGAGGTCAATGCGACATGAGAGTGAATAAAGTCTTGGGTGAAATGCTCATAATCTCTGATGTATTCAAATTATGGCAAAAGTAGCCAATTTTTATGTCTGGGGCTTAATTTACCAGGTGGTTCTGATGATCCAGAACCTGGAGAAGGAAGAGAGGAGGCAGATACATCTGCAGCGCCAGAGGGCCAGACCAGTCCTGATTCAGGTATGGAAACAAATAGAGTCCTAACTGTCATATACAGTACACTGCTGTTCATGAGTTTGGGGTCAGTAAGATTTTTTTAATGTTTTAAAAGACATCTCTTGCACTCACCAAGGCTGTAATTTATTTGATCAGTAATATTGTGAAATATTGTTACAATTTAAAATAACTATTTTCTAGTTTTTATTTTTTAAATGTTATTTATTCCATTGATGGCAAACCTGCATTTCCAGTCTTCAATGTCACATTATCTTGTAGAAGTCATCTAATATGCTAATTTGGTGCTCAAGAAAAAAAAAATGTTATTAGCAATGTTGAAAACAGTTGTGTTGCTTAATAGTTTTTTGGAAACCATGATAAATTTTTTTCAGGATTCTTTGATGAATAGAAAGTTCAAAAGAACAGCATTTATTTTATATAGAATTCCTTTGTAATATTCTAAGTGTCTTTACTGTCACTTTTGAGCATCCTTGCTGAATAAAAGTATTAATTAAAGAATATACCCTAAAATAACGAACTGGTGTGTATTTATGGAATCTTAGGATAATGTTAGAGTTACCTTGACAGCAGGATATGTAAATAAGCAGTGCTCCACTAATTGTTCAAGTTTTCTCTTGACAGCAAATTTGAGTTCAGCCCCAGAGGGAAGTGAGGATGGTCAGGACAGGCCGATGGCAAACTCTGAGCAGAAACAGGGGCCAGGAGAAGAGGAGGACACCACCGACAGCATGGATGGCAGTGGTCTGTACTCTCTCACTGAAGAAGGAGAAAAAGAGAGTGAGGGAGGAGGGCAGCGAGAGAGGGGAAAAGATGAAAGTAAGAGATCCACCAGGAAGAGGAATCGACCCAGTGGTGGAGCCACACGCCACTCTTCCAGTTCAGATGATGACGATGAAGACGAAGATGAGGAAGAGGATGCTGAGGAAGAAGATGAGCAAGCCATGGAAGCGTGGCTGGGAGCAGACCTACGTGACCTGAGTCGCCCTTCCTGGTGCGCGATCCCGTCACTGCGTGCCCGAGAGATTGGCCGTGATTCGCATCAGTTTGTGAGGAGGGTGTGTGGGGCGCGAGGTCTAGTGCAGAGGCTGGAACTGCAGGGCCGTCTGGAGAAACACACAGGCTGCGTGAACACCCTCCACTTTAACCCCTCTGGCACCCGCCTGGCTTCCGGTAGCGATGACCTCCGCGTGGTGATCTGGGACTGGGCTCGCAGAAGGGCAGAGCTGGAGTTTGACAGTGGACATAAGAGCAATGTCTTTCAGGTGAAAAAGTGCAGTTCAGCTGACTGCAGATGTCTGAAGCTTTAGAATCTTGATTAAAAAAGTGGCACATTGCTGTGCCACTCCAAATTGAAGGTCTCTGATGGCAAACATTATTATCTTTCTTGTTAGAAATTAATAACAACATTTTAAAAACGGTTCCTGTACTGTAACACTGCTGTTCTAAAATTTGGAGTCAACAAGTTTTGAATGTTTTTGAAAGACGTCACTTAGGCCCTGTTTCCACTAGTGCGTTTTTGTTTTAAAACAGTGTTTTAAAATGAAAACGTTCCCCGTCTACACTTGCGTTTCAGGCATGTCACATGACCATTCATGCAGGTACAACAATGAGCATGATGTTATTGTTTACACGGTCGTCAAGGATACGCAGAGCGAATGTGGGCAGCCATGCCATCGTTTTCAAAAGTTTCAATTTTGGTTCGGTTTACACTAAAACGCAACCCTGGAGTTTTCAAACTAAAACGGGGTCTACAGCGTTTTTGAAAGTCGAAAAGTCGACCCTCGAAAACGTGAGAGTAGTGTAAACGGCAGGCGTAACCGTAGCAAAAGTTATGCATTTTAAAACTAAAACGCACTAGTGTAAATGTAGCCTTATTCTCACCAAGGCTGCATTTATTGGATCAAAAATACAGTAAAAACAGTAATATAATCATAATTGAAAAAGAACTGTTTTCTATTTTAAAGTGTAATTTGGACAGCTGAATTTGGTAATCAAGAAACATTTCTTATTATTAGAAATGTTGAAAACAGTTGTGCTGCTTAATATTTTTGTGGAAACAGTGATTTTTTTCCCACGATTCTTTGATTAATATAAAGTTCAAAAGAACAGTATTTGTTTAAAATGGTTTTTTTTTTGTAACAATGTAGAAGTCTCTACTGTCACTTTTGATCAATTTAATGCATCTTAACTGAAAAGTTATTAATTTGCTTATAAATTGTACTGATCACAACATTTTGAACAGTGGTATACTTTACAAGTGTTTTTGAATCTGTTCATGTTATAAAAATAACCACCATAAAAGCCACAT
Source organism: Sinocyclocheilus anshuiensis (assembly GCF_001515605.1). NCBI lineage: Eukaryota > Metazoa > Chordata > Actinopteri > Cypriniformes > Cyprinidae > Sinocyclocheilus > Sinocyclocheilus anshuiensis. The sequence continues at coordinate 60,767 of NW_015549620.1, read as the reverse complement.
CAGTGGTTTAGCCACTATCCAACTTATTTGTGATTTTCTTTCATTTCTATTGGGTTGTTGTTGTTGTTGTTGGACAGAAACCTCTTGTTTGTGTGTATCCACTAAAGGTGTTAAATCTTAGTTTCAGATGTCTGGAAGAATATTTTAAAATATATAGATTTAAATTAATGCATTCTATTATTAATTATTCTGTCCCCAGGCAAAGTTCCTCCCACACAGCGGTGACTCCACTTTGGCCATGTGTGCCCGAGATGGACAGATCAGAGTGGCCGAGCTTTCTGCCACACAACGTTGCAAGAACACCAAAAGAGTGGCTCAGCACAAAGGTGCAGCTCATAAGGTATGATCAACCAGAAAAGTTTTGTTTAATTGTATATTTAATAGAAATAATTTATGACAGACCGATTATTGAAAATGAATGATAACTCTGAGGTGTTTAAAGTTGTGGCCATTATTCTGGTGTGTATATTCATTTTCGAAATGGAATTGTTTTCAATTTGCTTTTTCCGTGGTTACCTCAAACCAAACAGGGTTGAAATCTGTGACTAGAGCTTTACAGTCACATACATTCATTAATCAACAGCTTGGAACATCTGTTGCCCAATCAGAATCAAGCATTCAATCTTATTGTGGTGCAAAAACAAAGAACATACTTCATATAATATCAAAACTGATAATTTTTATTGATTTATTGCAAGTTATAAAAAGTGACTGCAATCAAAAAGTCACATGTAAATGCTTGTGATTACATTTTTTTTTTCCTCTCTCAGCTTGCACTGGAGCCAGACTCTCCCTGCTCTTTCCTCTCCGCTGGTGAAGATGCAGTAGTGTTCCGCATTGACCTGCGTTTAGACAGACCTGCCAAGTGAGTGTCATGTCACAAATAGCCCTAAGATTGCCAGAAGAAAAGAAAAGGAGCACTTCAGCAGAGTGACACAAGTGAACAGGGACAGGATTAGAAATACTACAAAGAATTGTATCAGCTGCTAGATGAGTCAGTGGAAGCTTTTCTCACAGGTTATTAATTATATGACTTACTTAACAGTGGTACTTTTATATTTATATATGCAAGTGACATATCAATAGGATTTCGGTACAATAGTTAACCCTAACCCTAACCAGTGTGCAGGTTTCTCTTTGTGAGGTTTGGTTAGCAGTGACTGAAACGCAGCTTTACACACAACTGCCAGTCTGCATGGAGAGGATCTTGAGACTCCAGTAGCTTCAAACACCTGTCTGCTGCTCAGCAGTGGCTTTTTTACAGCTGGCATTACAACACAGTTCATTTGTTTGACAGAAACTTTCCTTAATAAATCTTTATCTGACCAAGATCTTCTGACCAAGAAGTCACTCACAAATCTTTTGACAGTGTTTCTGTCAAACAAATGAACTGTATTGTAATGCCATCTGTATAAAAGCCACTGCTGAGCAGCAGACAGGTGTTTGAAGCTACTGGAGTCTCAAGATCCTCTCCATGCAGACTGGCAGTTGTGTGTAAAGCTGCGTTTCAGTCACTGCTAACCAAACCTCACAAAGAGAAACCTGCACAGTGGCTGTAGAAACACATGAAGACTTGTTTTTAAATAGTTTTATTCACTTACGAATGCTGCAGTACAATGGATGGTCCAGATAAATGGATTTCTGATAGTTGATGAATGGCCATCCTATTCCAATGAGACTGCAACATCAGCAAGGAGGCGGTGGGTGATGATTTGGGTTGGAATATTGGGAAGTGAGATGTAAGGTCATTTTAGGGTGTCAAAATGACTTCTGCAAGATATGTGGAGTTCATAACTGACCATTTTCTGCTGTGGTATAAAATGAAGAATAGTGCTCTCGGAAATAAAAGGATTTTCATGCAGGACAACACACTATCCCATGCTGCATAAATACCATGGTGCTAAACAGTTTGAAAATGTGTTTCTACAGCCACTGTGCAGGTTTCTCTTTGTGAGGTTTGGTTAGCAGTGACTGAAACGCAGCTTTACACACAACTGCCAGTCTGCATGGAGAGGATCTTGAGACTCCAGTAGCTTCAAACACCTGTCTGCTGCTCAGCAGTGGCTTTTTTACAGCTGGCATTACAACACAGTTCATTTGTTTGACAGAAACTTTCCTTAATAAATCTTTATCTGACCAAGATCTTCTGACCAAGAAGTCACTCACAAATCTTTTGACAGTTCAATAATCTCTATTTGCTTTTCACAAAATATGATTTGTTTTGATGCCTTTTGCAAGACATTGCATTGTTTCATACTTTTCATCTTCAGAAAGATCTTTCTTCCTCACCATATTTCATGAGAACTGTGACTTGCTTAATAATGTGGAACAACCTCTTTAAGTAGGGTTTCCATTTACCTAAGAAGACCTGGCAAACTATTGAACAAACCTGTCTGAGATTGATACCAGTTACCTGAAATGATGTGAAAATCAAAACAAACAAAAATCTGACTCTTTATTGTACTGAAATCCTATTGATATGTCACTTGCATAATAATTTGGAACACAGTGTAATGTGGGTAAACACTGTTAATTGTTTGTTTTATGGAAGTAGTTTAATTATTACACTTCCTCAGAGAAGTAATGCTATAAAACTGTACCATTTAATAACATGATGATAAACCCAGCAGTTCAAAGTTTGGGGTCAGTAAGACCCCCTGAATATAGGTACTCATTTTAAAGAAATGAGTACCTGTATTCAGGAAAGGTTTATTATATTAATAAAAATGTGAGTAAAGACATAGAATGTTACAAAATATTCTTGTTTCAAATAAATGCTGTTCTTTCTATTCTGAATCCTTAATCCTGAAAATGTGTATCAGTTTCCTTAAATATATTAAACAGCACAACTGTTTCCAACAGTGATATTAATAGGAAATGTATCTTGAGCACCAAATCTGTTCTGAAGGATCATGTGACACTGAAGACTGGAGTAACAGTAAACTGTTATTTTAAATGTTACAATATTACTGTTTTTACTGTATTTGTGATCAAATAAATGTAGCCTTTGTGAGGCTTTTTAAGACCCACTATATTGGGGCTAAATTGGGTCTACTTACCCTTAAAAATATCTTATTATGTGATCTCTTTTCATGCTTACTATAAAAACAGCTCATACTTAGGTCCTAGAAATCCTAGAATCAGCCCTGATTGTCATCCTTTTTTGGCAGCCTAACATTGAATGTGTTTTTTGATATTCTGGCTTGCAATCCTGTTCCCCTCTTCTTCCTGATTTTGTTTTGATTGATTTTCTTTTCTATACAACAAAAATACAAAAGGCCAATAATAGAAGAACATCTGCTGTACTGAAGAAACAGAAAACGTTTTGTCAAATTAGAGAAATTATAATGTTTTAATGAGTAGATTCCTCCCAAAAACATTACTGGCATCATAGAAAAAATATCTCTGTACACTCAAATTTAATTTAATTCTTCAAGGTAAGAGTGCATAGTACATACTGTGATTCATAGGATACATTACACACTTTTGTTCTATGTGAAGCATATACTGTTTGCTATATTGACCGATCATTTTTAGTACTTTTTTTTTTTTTTTTTTAATCTCTCAGCAAACTGGTGGTGGTGAAGGAGGGTGAAAAGAAGGTGGGGCTGTACACCATTTTCGTGAATCCAGCCAACACACACCACTTTGCTGTGGGTGGAAGAGACCAGTATGTCAGGTGAGACAAGCATTTTCACTGAAATGTCACCTCCTTTGCACCGAAGTCATGCTGTTGTCTTTATCACTAGCTGCTTCTGATGCAGCTGTCAAACTTTAAACCCGTTACAATTGTTTCTCCAACGGCACTGTGTCAGCAGACTGGGCAACTGTTCTCCCTCTTCCTCTTTTTATGTGATAGGATCTATGACCAGAGAAAGATAAATGAACATGATAATAATGGTGTGCTGAAGAAGTTTTGTCCCTCTCACTTGGTGTCCAGCGAGTCCAAAACAAATATTACCTGTTTAGTGTACAGCCATGACGGCACAGGTAATATGCACACTTAACTCTCAGAAAGTGACTGTTGTATGGCTGCATCCCTTTTGAATAAAAACTTTAACATTAAACATGGGCTGTTGTAGTTACATTCAAAGTATGTCATGGTTGAACTGTCTTTCAGATCTGTTGGCAAGTTACAACGATGAGGACATTTACCTTTTTGACTCCAGCCACAGTGATGGAGCGGATTACCGCAGGAGATACAAGGGTCACCGCAACAATGCTACAGGTACTTTCTATTTGATTTCATTGATTTAATTGTAGTGTTAATTTCGTTAACGAAAACTGACGAAAAATGTTAGTCAACAAGGTTTTTTCCCCTGACAAAAACGAGACGATGACGAGATGATAATAAGGTAATTAAATGATAACTGAGACTAAATGCACATGCAATATCATTTACGAAAAAAGACGAGACTACAATGTAGTTAAAAGAACAAAAACTTTACCAAAACCTTTTTATTTATGTTGAAAAACGTGGAGCCAAAGCTTTTCTGACTGCTGTACAAGACTGTATTATGCGAGCGTTCATGTTTGTGGTTGCCAGATATCAAGAGATCAGATCCCCCAATCAGAGCTTTTCTGTTAAACGGATACGTACGTTACTCTGCCCGGCTTTATGCAATCTGGCAACCATTCACATGCGCTTTCTCTGTGGAGGCGCCGTGATCTGAAACACAGACATACAGTACTGTACAAGCTGGAGTTCAGCGATCTTCATTTGAGGTATTCCGCTTGAATGAAAGTGTCATTCAGCCAATCTGTGTTCTGTCATGGATCTCGACTGTATTGTTTGCGATAGTGGTTTGCTGATTGTAACGTTACTTACGCAACCTCTGTGCAGCAACATGTCTTTTTGCCGTTGTTTTAAAAGAGAAACATTAATGCAGTTTGGAATTATTGGAATTACTATTAGGAATTTCTCTGTTATAATATTTAAGAGTAGGTTTTTGTTACACCAGTTTTCATAACGTAGACCGGGCGAGATATCCTGTTATAAATCTGTACACTAACGTTAGATGAGGTAAAATAAACCATGCATACGAGTCGATATTCTATTGATTTGTGCTTATTGGTGAAAGCAACTTCTGATGAAATGTAAAAATAAATTTCCCAAATAACAACAATCATTGCAAAATACATTTTTTTTTCATCATTTTAACCATTATACAGTAAGATGAAAATATGACGAAAATGTGTAAGTTTCCACTGACTAAAACTAGACTAAAATTCTCAGACATTTAGTCGACTAAAACTTGACTAAAACAGGACAAGTTGACTAAATATGATAAAAACTAAAAGTTACATTTGACAAAGGACTAAGACTAAATTAAGAATAGCTGACAAAATGAACACTATTTAATTGCAGTATAAGGTGTTTATCACATTTTGCTTGCATGTTTTAACCAATATAAATTCAGTTTTTGAAAAATACAGTTCTTAACCATCACCCCCTTTTTTCTTATTCCATCTGCTACTGGAAAATCCTCCTCCAGTGAAGGGAGTTAACTTTTATGGTCCCTGTAGTGAGTTTGTTGTCAGTGGCAGTGACTGTGGACACGTCTACCTGTGGGATAAGAACTCTGCTCGTGTGGTTCAGTTTATGGAGGGAGACCGGGGTGGAGTGGTAAGACACTGTCACTTCACTAAATTGAACTAGATCATTGAACTTCTGGTTTGAAAAAAAAAAATCATATATAAATAATATTATCTTTCTGTGTTCAGGTGAATTGTCTGGAGCCACATCCTCATCTTCCAGGTTTAGCCACCAGTGGTTTGGATCATGATGTGAAGCTGTGGGCGCCCACTGCTGAGAATCCTACAACACTAAAGGGACTTAAAGAGGTACACTTCAGACAAATTTTACATATTGCGCCACATTATATACATACTGTGCTATGAAAGATGTTATCCTATAATGCATATCACATGAAATTTAGTGGGTCTCATTTGTGTCAGATTTACACTACTGTACAAAAGTTTGGGAGATGTTTTTTTTTCTTGCTCACCAAGGCAGAATTCATTTGATCAAAAATTCATACAATTTACAAGAAATGTTTTCTATTTTAATATATTTCAAAAATGCTATTTATTCCTCTGATGGCAAAGCTGAATTTTTAGCATATTTTCAAGTGTCAAAATGACCATAAACTTGGCATAAGACTAAGTCATTGCTTAGTGTGTACGTTTTGACCCTTTTAATCTGATAGTGTTGAAAACCTGAAAATATTTAAAATAATCATTTCTGGGTGTAAAAATGTCATGGAAATTGACAAGAATTAAATAATAAATTATACAATGCATTGACTTTTTTTTAGCCAACCATATACTGTATGTAAACTACTGTTCAAAGGTTCTGGGTCAGTAAGGTGTATATATATTTAAAAAAATACATTTATTTATTTATTATTTTAATAAAATAATAATACATTTGAATAAAAATTAATAAAAAAATAAATTAATACTTTTTATTCAGTAAGGATGCATTAAATTGATTAAAAGTAACAGTAAAAACTTACAAAAGATTTCAATTTCAATTAAATGCTGTTCTTTTGACCTTTTATTCAAAGAATCCTGGAAAAAAGTATCATGATAATATACTTGATAATAAATATTGATAATAAAAGATAGAGGAGTATCAAATCAGCATATTAGATTTCTGAAGGATCATGTGACACTGAAGGCTGAAAATTCAGCTTTGCCATCACACATAAATAACTTAAGAAACAGTTATTTTAAATTGTAATAGTATTTCACACTATTACAATTTTTACTGTATTTTCGATTAAGTAATTTCAGCCTTAGTGAGAAGAAATATCTTTCAAATACAAAAAAAATCTTATCCAAACTTTGACGGCAAACTTAAACAGGTGAATAAATATTTTTGTTAAAAGCAATAAAACAAATTTTTTTACATTTTATCATGACTATTCAGGTAATGAAGAAGAACAAGCGAGAACGTGATGAAGACAGTGTTCGTCATGGCGACCAGTATGATACACAGCTCCTCTGGTTCCTAATGAGACACATGAGAAACCGAAGACCTCAGCGGGTAAGAATTTGCATTTCTAGGATCATTTCTATTGCCAATATATATCCAATGATGCCAGTTATTTGTATGTAATAAAATGTGTATTTCCATTACAGGTTTAGGTCTTAAATTTCATATAAGGTGGTATTAAAAAGGTCTTAAAAATCTTAAATTTAACTTGTTCAAGTCTGCAGAAACCCTGTATTAGTAGGGTTGGGCAGCGAAAACTTTACAGTAGATGGGAAACCGATTGCTCCCTCGTGACCTTTTGTAAACTGTATTTATGACAAAGAACTGCACAGTTACAGATATTATAACAATCTATCGATAAACACACACCTTGTGTCATCTGTTTGAGTCTGCTCGCGCTGCGCCGCTGCGGTCTGCGGATTGAAGAGCGCGCTGAAAGACGGGGAGGAGACGAAGTCTGCCGCCGTTTTCATATGAAATTTAAAGTGGACTGACTCTGAGGCGATCACGAATTTGTGTACAGTTTATGGAGCTAATCGCTATAGCCCCGCTAAAAACGGCCTAGCGACGCCCATGCTTCTTACGTCCATTTCGGAGAACCAGGACAAATATTTCAATCGATCGCTCAGGCATTTAAGTGGCACCGAAATCTGCGTTCTGATTCGGTTCTAGTACAACCGGTTACTTAGGTACCGGTGCCCAACCCTAGTTATCAGCTTGACTGTGTAGTCCATTTCTATGTATTGAAGATACACACTGCCTTCAACTTTGTGCAAAGCAACATGCTGCTATATAAAATCTTAATCACTCAAATGGTGGCGTTTTTGTTCCCTCTTACACGTAACCTACTATTCATGCTTTTTCAAACTAAAATGGAAACTATAGAATAACCTTATAATGCTTCTTCAAACTATTGGTTTACCTGGCAGAAAAGAACCTAACCTCATCCTATATGATCTGACCTCTTCATAGCCATTAAAAAAAACAAAAAACTATATACTGATTGCTTCAATGTTTTGCACCTTGTAGGCCCGGCGAGGGGAGGGGGGAGAGGGCGACACAGACGAATCCTGGAGCTCGCCAGATTCCTCTGATGAAGAAGAGGGAGGGCCAGACCATGTACAGTGCATGTCCTCCTGAGCCACACCTACACACACATACACATGCTCTTTGCCATATATTTAAGCACATACATACTAGTAACACACTGGTACACAAATAAACACTGAAAGGCCAGCAACAAACACACACACAGCTTTAAATATACATACATACACAGTGTGAGGAAGAGGGAAACGACTGTCAAAATCTGGCTTTGTGCTCCATACACACAAATGACATCACTAGGGGAAGAACTGATACTGAAATTCATATTTTTTATATATATTTGCAACCACACACGCAATTAACCACTGATTTTATGCGAACATGGACACAGATGCATTTCATTCCCAGTTTTACAGCGTATCACAAGGAATACCACAGCCGGTGATCAAGAAATATCACCACTACTGTTTTGCTGCCTTAGTTTATCAACAACCATGAATTTTAGAAGCAGCGTTTTGCTGCAGCAGTCATGAGGCGCAGAAGAGGAAATTTCTCATCAGTGCTGTAGTAAACAGTTCCAATTGAAGCTTTTCTTTTACAGCGATGTATTTTGAGCATGATGGGACCGTACGGACTCTCAAAGCCAGTCCTTCTGTAGATTACTGAGATGATGAGTGTTACTTGTTCTAAAAACCAGCAGCATCCTTTACTGGCCTCATCAATTTTCTCCAGTGATCTGAACTGCCTCTGTCTCCAAGTAAGACTGAGCTGACATTTTTTATTTTCAGACTGCAAACTTTGTTCGTCGCAATGATAGACTATCATGGTCCGTCTGGATGTCCAATCCTGTCTTGTCTTGTTTCTCTTCTCCTGTGTGTGCGTGCGTGCACGTGTTTGCTGAAGCCAGGCAGAGGTCAATCATGCTCTCTTAGATCTGCCTGAAGACAGAAGATGAGCCAGAGCAGCTTAATCTGGTTCCAGAGCTGGCTGTTTTGCTCCGTTTCTCTCTCCCTTGCTACTGAGTGCACTTTAATCAGGGATCTGCTTTGAGTTTTGAATCTCTAAGACGAGTGTGCGCTTAGGGGGCATGCAATACTTGGATTAATTGTGTTTATTTTGCTAATTTAGTTTTTCACCTTGCAATTCCCCTAACTTAATGTGGACTATTAAATTGAATACAGAGATTTGACACCAGCTCTTTGGTTTTTGGATTTGCACTTGGGTGGAGATTCTTGATGGAGTTCTTGAAGAAATTCCAAAAGGCTAGAAATGTAAATCTTCACAGACTACTATCGTCTTCTCAGCCCTGTCCCGTAAAAATTGAGAGCAAAGATGATGATATGGTCAGAGCCAGTGATTTGTTGAATCCATGTTTCTTCCTCTGTCTTTCGTTTGAATACACATCCTCGAGATCTTTGCCTAACTAGACGGTGAGGATCAAATGTAGCAGGATGTTCCATGTTTGCCAGAGAAAAGCCAAGCCCTCACAACCCATTTTTCATAAAAATGGTGTCTGTTCTTTGTCAGTATTTGGATTCAGCTGGTTAAGAGCAAACATGGATTGACTGTGACCTGTTGTAACTTGCATGTTGAAAGGAATGATTCATTTCAGAAGGATGGGTCAATGGCAGGAGATGGATAGTACTTGTGGGGTACGCAAGGAGGGGTAAGGAGCTTGAGTTACTTTGCCCCTTTTTTTCTTCTTTTGTGAGAGGAATAAAGTCTAAACTTTTCTCTTTTTGTATGAGAAGAATAACTTAACTGACTATATGTATATACAAATATATAAAGATATATATATGTATATATGTATATATGTGTATATGTGTATATGTATATATATGTGTATATATGTGTATATATGTATATGTATATATGTATATGTATATGTGTATATATATATATATGTATGTATGTATGTATGTA
>NW_015549620.1:22441-50200 GCF_001515605.1 Sinocyclocheilus anshuiensis | reverse complement strand
ATTAAAAACCTGTAAAAATCATCTTCAATTCTTACTCTTTCAAAGGGTGTCTAAATTTAATTGGTATTTGATGCAAAGGTTTATATTGTATATGACAAAATACTTTTAAATGAATGGAAACATTGGATATATTTTTTTTCTTCCTTTTTTTGGGGGGGATTATAACCCTAATTGTCACTGGAATTACAAGCATTCATTTCTGTTAGTGTTCATTTTCTCATTCTCACTTGTCAGCTCAAAATGTCCTGTTACTGGCATGCATTTTTTTCCCTTTTTTTTTTAAATAATTATTATTTTTTTTTTTTATCTGAGTTATCCCACGCTGCCTAATATTGTGTTCTTTCAGTTCAGTTCAGACAACAAGTACGAATTTTGCAGTAAAAAAATCTGTCCGTCTGTTTCTGACCAAGTGCCTTATTTCAAGTGCCTTCATTTACTGTAAATACAGGAGGAATTATTTTCTGTGTAATTAACTTAAGGCCATCATACAGTATGTAATCATAATTAGTGCTATTTAATTAGTTGTATGGATGGTCACACAGATAATTGTATTCTCTTTCACGATTTGTGCATCTTATGCTTATACAGGAAATAAATTACACATAATGTATTTCTATTATATATTTTATTTCCACAGACAACCCAAAATAGCCTAATAAGGGACATGTCATGTACAGTCGACTTTTAAATAATTAGCATAAAACCTATCTTTAGCATATGATAAAAATCTAAAATAGACTTTACGATAAGGCCACATTAACTTTAACATTAGTTAATGCATCATAATATTGGTTCAAGATGGCGCCGAGCATGGCAGCCGTGTTGCGAGCATTGCACATTGTCATCTGTTGATGTCTGTATGTTTATATGTAAATTGTTTCTGCACTGTCTGGAGCACGCTCCCAAGAATTTCACTCACCAAGGCACGTGTGCTGTGGTGATGTGACAATAAAAGTGACTTTGACTTTGACTTTGACATAATGAGCAATATATTTTATAACATTTATCATGTTAGGTAATAAAATTGTACATTGTTCGTTCATGTTAGATTACAGTTTCTAATGTTAAAAGAGAACTTTTGATTTTAAAGGTATCTAATTTACTAATAAATGCTGTAGAAGTGTTAATTGTTCATGCTAACTAATGCAGCTGACCTTGCTGTAAAGTGTGAATGATATTGCATTTGTGCTGTTTTCTCTAGTATTAGGATTATGCTGTTTTTATTTGGACTGAAGCTCCTCCTAAGAGCTTAAAAATGAAATGAAGCTACAGAAAGATTTTTTTTTTTGTGCTTTCTTTGAACAGTGGTTGTTCAAGAATTAAACATTAAAGTTTGTGGAGCAGTATTTATTTTGTAAACAAAATGTAAAGGAAAAAATATTGAGAACCACTGCAAATCTTCCTTGCTATATCTGAGATTTTTCAAACGCAGATCAATCGTATAAGATACAATTATAATGAACTAATGAACTTGTAATTTGCATAAATAATTTGTTTAAATCCTCCTGGCCCGTTTGATTTTCAGTCAAATTCATAGTGTTGCTTTTTATGACCGTCATTTCGAGCACTACAAAAAAAGAGGAAAACGGTTCATCACAGGAGTCATGTTTAAGTCATAAGCTTTTCATAATACATAGTTTCGAAGCAGCTTCACAGAAAGGTATGTCCCAGTGGTTCAAGGTCTTTAGGCCAGTGATCAACTTTACAAGAAAATACTTTTAGAGACTTTAATCTCTAATAGGCTACCCCAGTGGCCAAGCAAAGGTAACTTGAAAGGAAAAACCTGTAGAAGATGTTTAGGTATTACAGGGAAAATCTTAAGAAAAACAAGACAACCGGGGAGCCCAACAAATTATTGTCCATATGATAGTTATAAATAGCGTTATAATACTATTGACAGTCATTTATATGCGCAGTTTGGATTGTCGCATAAAAAACCGCTGGATGGAAACGCCAAGATGCGCATAAATTCTAAAAATGCGCACAATTGAGTAGGATAAACTTTTTATTCGATAAGAAAAAATGCGCATAAACTACAATGGAAACACATTTACCGAATAAATTCCACCGTGCGCATTGAAAAAGTCATGTGACTGCGCTATGAGACGGGATAACTTGACTTACCAGCGGACCGATTTCGTTAACGTATCTATATGTTGTTTGGGTGGTTCTGAAATGCCTGAGGAAAGTCTGTCATCAAAGTATTTCTGTATAATTACTGTCTTACATGAACAACCAAACAGCAGGCATCCACATCTAAAAGCAATGACCTCATTTATTGTGTTACGTCTGCTCTCTCTGAAGCGCAAGTAATTACAAATGAAAATTATTATATTCAGTGGCTTTTCCTATTTTTCTTAGAGATATTTAATGCCAGTTTATCAGGAAGTGACAATTTGTTCTCTTTGACTCGTTGGATGGAAACGGTGCGTTATTCGCAAATGTTTTATGCGATATTCCAGTTTTGCGCATAAGTTAAATTCGCATCTTTGGATGGAAACAGTAGGTTTACATATCCCTAATAAGTCTGTATGTGTGAACGGCGCGCGACGCAACTCGAAAGGTCATGCTTCTTTCAAAATACAAGCCTTCACACATTTTTCAGTTGGCACAGCGGCGATTTAAAATCACTCGTTAAAACAGTAAACTTAATATAGAGTTTGGATTTTTTTTTTTTTTTCAAAAACAGTAGGCAGGTCAGCGTTACGTGGTTTACATGAGAAGGGCTTATAACAAAAATAAAACCGATGACTTTTAACATGGAAAAATGTGTGGTCAGCTTTTATGTCGTAGCAGATCGACTGCGAATTCACAGTCGTTACATTTTTGCAGCCAGTGAAATATTATTGATCCTTCCTAAATAACGCATTTTAAATATTCGGTGAGTAGTTTTTGTATTTTTTTTCTTCAACAATGACCTTTGCTTATTTTTCGCGCATTTATTCGAAGACCCGTTACCGCCGCCCTCTGAGTGTCTAGGCCGAGCAAGGCTCTCTGCAGTGCGGTCTGTCCTCTGTCTACTTCGAGGATTTTCCATCACATTTCATAAATCTCTGCGCGTGTGTTGGGTTTTCTTGAGTCGCAGTGCCTTGCATCAATGATTTCTATGAAAAGAAATCAAACCGCGTTGTTGCGGATTAAATGGGAACATTTAAATTATATTGTATTGTTCGTTGAGATATTGCGGCCACAAGCACATAATAAACCCAAACCTAAACATCACTGCAGCTCTCTGGTCGCGCTGGCTATTTTTAGGTCAAAGTTAAAGTTTTAATGATATTGTATCATAGCTGTAGTGTGTTGCATACATTTTTTACACAATGAAGACGAATGATTTGCAATATTTAGTTGTTTACATTTAGTTAAAAATATATATAAAAAAAAAAAAAATATATATATATATACATACATACATACATACACATATACACACATATATACTGTTTTGAGATCAATACGATTTTTAATGTGTTTTAAAGAAGTCTTCCATTCATCAAGGCTGCATTTATTTGACCAAAAATACAGAAAAAAACGTAATATTGTAAAATATTATTACCATTTAAAATATTTTTTTTATATTTTAATATACTTCAAAATATAATTTATTTCTGTGATAGCAAAGCTGAATTTTCATCAGCCATTACTACAGTCAGTGTCACATGATCCTTCAGAAATCATTCTAATATACAGATTTATTATCAGTGTTTGAAACAGTTTTGCTGCTTAAATATATAGATATTGGAACCTGTGATACTTTTGCAGGATTATTTGATGAATAAAGTTAAAAAGAACAGCGTTTATTTAAAATAGAAATCTTTTCTAACAATATAAGTCTTTATTATCGCTTTTTAACAATTTAACACATCCTTGCAGAATAAAAGCATTAATTTCTTTCAAAAAAGAAAAACAAAGTACTGACCCCAAACTTTTGAACTGTAGTGTATGTTACAAAAGATTTCTATTTTGAATGAATGCTGTTCTTTTTGACGTTTTATTCATCAAATAATCCTGAAAAAAGTATCACAGTTTCCAAAAAAATATGAAGCAGCAAAATTGTTTCCAATATTGAAATTAAATCAGCATATTAGGATGATTTCTGAAGGATCATGGGACACTGAAGACTGGAGTAATGATGCAGAAAATTCAACTTTGATCACAGCAATAAATTATATTTAAAGTCAATTGTCAATTTAAGTCAATTTAAGTCACGTTACCACCACAGGAAGCTATTGGAAGTGCCGCTCACTGGTTGAGTGCTGAAATTGTCATTTTGCCTAAGGACAATCTACACTTCGGCCTGCTCACATTGACAAACAGACAACTGCCCTGCACTGACGCCATGGAGTGAGTCACAGTCATCAACACTTTATTTCCGTGTCAAATATTGTGTGTGGTTTCTGTGTATAAATGATTTAGCAATAGTATTGCCATTTTTGGGTTGATAATCTAACTAGACCATCCACAAATTAGCATCAAGCAGCACAAAACACTATACTAGTTATCATAAAGTGGAATATGCTCAATTTTACTAGCTTTCCCTTTGGAAATATGCTAATGCTTCTTCCTTCCTATTCCTGCCCTAGTCGTCCTCCCAGCACTAGTCAGCTGTTGGCCAGCAACGTCACAAATAAGACCGACCCACGGTCACTGAACTCAAGGGTCTTCATCGGGAACCTGAACACTGTACTGGTTACCAAGGCAGATGTTGAAGCCATTTTTAGCAAATACGGCAAGACTGTTGGCTGCTCTTTGCACAAGGGCTATGCCTTCGTCCAGTACGCCAACGAGAGGAACGCACGGGCAGCTGTAGGAGGAGAGGACGGCCGGATGATTGTTGGACAGGTGCTCGGTGAGGATTAAGCAGCAAAAGTGTTTTTAACTTTAATAATAATAAGCAATGTTTCTTGAGCAGCAAATCAGCAGATTTCTGAAGGATCATGGGACACTGAAGACTGGAGTAATGATGCAGAAAATTCAACTTTGATCACAGCAATAAATTATATTTAAATTATATTAAAGTATATTAAAATCGAAAACCATTATTTTAAATTGCAAGAATATTTCACAATATTAGTTTTTTTTCTGTATTTCTGATGAAATAAATGCAGCCATGATGAGCAGGAGAGACTTCTTTAAAAAACATAAAAAAATCTTACTGATCCCATACTTTTGAACGGCAGTGTATATACATATACATAGATATACATATATATTATGTACATACATACACACACACACACACACACACACATATATTGTTGGACAGGTGCTCGGTGAGGACATAAAAAAAAAATCTTAGACTATCTTATATTTTTCCCTCCTAATTGAACAATTACCTTGTCTTTCCATCAGATATTAATTTGGCAGGAGAGCCCAAACCTCACAGGTCAAAAACAACAAAGCGATCAGCTGGAGATATGTACAGGTAGGGAAAAATGTCTTCTGATGTATTTTCACCCATTTTATTGTTTTGTTTCAATTACCAATTGTTTTGTTGCCAAAAGTTTTAATCATTTTCTAAAATCTCTCCAGCTGTAGTTCTACTTTCGAACTTGATTATGATTTCCAGAGAGATTATTATGACAGGTAAGATCTGCACAAACAGTGTGCCAGTGTGGATTTAGAAATGTGTGCTGACTTTTCAATCTGCTTGTTTTGTGCAGAATGTATTCATACCCTTCCCGTGTGCCCCCTCCACCACCACCACCTCTATTACGGGCTGTGATCCCTTCCAAACATCCACGGGTCAGTGTGAGTGGGGGAACCAGCCGCCGCACCAAGTCCAGCTTTTCCACTTCATCCAAGAGCAGCCAACGGACATCTTCTCAAACCCGTCAGTGCCTTTTTTTTTTTAATTCTCCCTCTCTAGAGGGGTTCATTTTAATCTGCCAGTGACAAATGCATTAAAAAAATATTGATTGATTTTTTGTCTGCATTGTCATTATTAGCCTTCCTTTTCTCATTTTACATTTTTGACCTTGGTTGGCTTGTCAGTTGTCAGTACATGCGTTCAGGGTTTTTTTTCTTTCAGTGAAAGCAGATGACCTCCAAACTATTAAGAGAGAGCTTGCTCAAATCAAACACAAAGTTGACTATCTTCTGGAGAGTCTGGACAGGATGGAGAAAGACCACAACAGGAAATCTGGTAACATTCTTCATGGATTCCCCCAGGGTTTTTGTAGCAGGGTCACCAGACAATGTCAAAATGGGCCCAGACAATAATCAGTAATCCAAAGAATTTTATAAATTATTTAAAATACCATTATGCCTAAACTTATTCCTAATATGTCTTTAACTACGTTGTCATAAAAAAGTAAAAAAGATCAGTCAAAAAATCAGTCAAACAGAATTATGAATTGAATTTATATTATTACTATTGTTTTTGAAAGGTTGAAGCCAGACTTGAGAAAATTTGTCTGTTATGATGTAGATGCCTGCAATCTTATAATAACTGACACTACAGTTACATCAGTTTCACTGATGTCAGTTTATTTTTAATGTTAGCATGACATCTTTTCAGGCTTTTGAAATGTCCCTCAACCATGATAAAAAACAAAAGGTCTGTTTTCAAACAACAGAAATGATTACATTCTCCAGTTATTCTTAATCATTCTGACTTGAACCTGAGGGGGTTTTTATATTTCACTAGCAGAATATGTCCATTATGTATTCTCAGAATGAAACTGGCCTGATCCCCGTTTGCCCCAAGTGTCTTATGGGATATTTTTTTTCTGTGAACAAAGATAAAATTTGTATTTTAGAAGGGGGAAACTTGAGTGGCTTCTTTATTACAGAGAGCCGAAAAGCTTCCAGGAAACATCTGTTTTTATTTACCTGTATTTTATATGACCCTGTTTCAGAATAATTCTACAGGAAAATTTCAGTAAAATATTAAAAGACATTTTTTTTTTTTAGTTTTGCAAACATAACACTCATGAAGGCTTGATAACACTGGTAAATCTTGAATGTCAGTGATTTTTTTAAAATATTAGTAGCGAGGACAGATTGTTTTTAGTTTAGTCTTTAATTTAGTTTTTAATTCTTTTTCATTCATATCGCCAATAACATGAATTTGATGTTAAGTATGATTACTATTTTACCATGTCACGGCACACTATGAGCTTTAAATGTCTGATTTTCACTTATTAACTTTCTGCTTCTTTTCTGGTGTCTGACCACATGGGGGTAAAAATGAAAGTGAAACAATTCAGTCATATTTGGTTTATTTAATTAAATGTTCAGCATTTGATATGCTAGAAATATGGAAAGTACTACTCTCGTTCATAAAAAATCATTTGAGCTTAGCAGCTCCTTTACTCTTTTTCATCGTTGTTTTTTTGTTTTGTTTAGACTTAAACATTGTAACTAAAAAGCAATGATCTCCCTTTATCTGTGCCTATTATTTACTAAAATTTAGTTTACTTACACAGGAACAATTACGTTCCATTAAAATAATTATTTCATATTGCATCCTGCACTGGATATGGGTCATAAAAGATTTAGACATTCACAGGGGGAAAATCAGAAAACCGCCGAAACTGGTATAACTTGCTGGATCATCATAAACCCAGGTGTTCTGCCAAAGTTGTGTAGAAATTTGATCACCGGTCTCCAGTGTGAGAACAACACCATTGCTGGCATTACCATTGGCGGTAGGCTTCCAAGAATGCAGAGAGCACTGGGTTTCACCATTCTTCAAGAGACTGACTGCCATTGTTGTTCCACCATGACTATGACCGTAAAATCTTAAGTAATAGGCTCCTTTCACTGGTGCTGTGAAAACACCTGCAATGCACATGTACAACGTAGCCACAGAAAATATATATGAAGAGGATTCTGCATTTGTCATGATATTCTCTTTAAAGAACTTACCAGTATTTGGGTCATAGGCACCTCCAATATTACTGAAGACTTTTTTGTAGACCAGAGTTTTCGGAGTATCAATGGGCCCAGTGTATCCTGTTCCAGATTCCAGAAGTCCAGCAGAAAAGGCAACCTTTTTGGCTGTGAATAAACGAATGGACTGGTTTGAAATATATAATAAAATAAAATGTCATTTAAAACATTAAAATGTATATGGGAACAAAGTGAATTTTACTTGCCTTCATTCTCTTTTTGGAAAAATTCCATCTTATTTTGTGAATCTTGTTCTAGGGTTTTCAAAGCTGTTAGGAATATACATTGATGTGATAATGTTACTAAACAAAGAATTTAAACCGATTTAAGTTGTAAATTCTTTAAAATAGTTCATAAATTGTAATGATTTTTCCATAATGACATATTAAAAAAATAAGAAATGCGACCACTTTTCCACCTTCATTCTCACGCAATACTTTGGCCAGTGCTTCTTCTAATTTTTGTATCCTTTCTTCCATGTTTTTCAGTTTCTCGAGCTCAGCAATAATGTTTACATTTGGTGAAAATAAATCATCTGCAAGTGAGCTCCCAGCACAGAGCAGCAGTACCATTTGTAACACCACCATCGTCAGTACTCAAATTACTCCTGTAATTATTCCACAATTCAGCTTTGAATTGCAAACGCTGTTACAAAAGCTTTGAAACTTTGTATTAAGGTTGCATAAGTTCGAAAACATTTGTACTTTAGACTGATGTAAGGGTTTTGTTTATTTTAGTAATCCATTAGGACAAGTCAGATGTAGACATGAGGAGGGGAGAGTGGGGACGGTTGCAACACTTTTTGCATTTGCTTTAGTTTCTCAGAGACTCTTTGCATTAGAAAGCCAGAATTATAATACAATAAAGCCACATCAGTCAGCTACTCACCCACATTGCTGTAACACGTGCAAATATGATTATATACATACAATTTATTCTTGAATAGACAAAGTCAAATGTTGCAACTGACCCCACAACAGGACGGTTGCAACATTCATTAAAATGTAATTAAAACAATTCTTAAATATAATTTTGCAATTTCTTTATTTTATTTGTGCATAGACATGATCTTTAATAAGTTAAATTGGCTGTATAAAAACCAAAGAATAGTAAATGGGGGGAAAAAAACATTTTCAAGTAACAACCATGTCTTGGTTAATTATTACAATACATTTGAACTACAAAATATTAATTTAATCAGAGTCAAGACACTGAAATGTAATAATAGCCTACTTCTGTTAACATAGGCTTATGTGAAAGGTTACTGAACTGAGGCCATTGCATAAACATATCCACTATCTTAAGACTGTCTTAAGAGCTAGTTTGACCAACTAGCAGTTAACAGTGGTAATCAGTCTTACTTTTAAAAAAAATTCAGATTAGACAAATCTACCATTTTATGGAACTGACTTGAGATCACTTTTGAAATGAGTCCACTTTTACTTAAATAAAAAAGGAAAAATGCCTAACTATTGAAAGGGGTTCTTTATTAATACATAAAATTACAATTATGTAATGTTATGGCAAGCTTTTACATCAATGTTGTGGTAAGGGACAGCATGTTGGGACAGTTGCAACAACGTGTTGCAATTGTCCCCACACTGACAGCCGTGACAAAACTTGGTATATTAGCTTGAATATCTTTGACACATGCTAACTATGCCTATTAGAAGCTAAGAAAACACAGATATAAATCATATGTTTTTACAATGCTTCACGCAAACAACTTAGTATGACAAAAAATCTGATGATTAAAAAAAATACTTTTTTACCATGAAAATTATTATTTGTAGAAGGAATGGTCACATGTGCCTGATTTCATCCAGGAAGGATGAGGGGCTGATTGAGCATGTGTAGTATGAATATCATCACTGTAGCTCATTCCTGATTGAAGAAATCAGCCATGTTGCAACCGTCCCCACTCTACCCTACACTAAACGTACATTTTTAGCATAATAAATGCATTATTGAATTATTAACTCCATGCAGACCTATTATTAATCATTACAAATAAGTCGAATCTGACCTAAATTATGAGCATATTAAAATACTTACAATTGGACAGAAGAGACTCCGTGGTCTGTTGGCTCAAAGTCATAAATCAGTGCCCCAGGAGGCAGATTTTGTTATAAAAATAAAAGTTAATTTATTGATTACAATTAGGTTTTCTAGCAGTAAAAGTAATCTATCTTCAAATACTCTATATAAGTTAAAGTACAAATATTAAAAAGTTTTGTAAAACCATTGTGTTGATTATTTGCAGTGCGTTTCTGTATTTCAGTCATTCTTGAGAAGTGGGACAAAACGGTGCAAAATTGAAAAAATAAAACCTTGTACTCAGACAAATGAAACTACATTTATGTATCTTATATGTACTAAGCTACTGAGCTATGCTTTGATACAACCTCCCAACTTTTCTCTTTTTTAACAAAATGGGCTTTTTTACCTTTGACTGTGTAATAAAATTTCAGCTTTATCTTTAACAGCATTCAAGATGTTATTAACATTTCAAAACACATTCTCGTGTTAGCAGACAGATTACACTTTCACATGTGACCAACAATTCCACAACAAATATAAAATATCATAATGAAATATTATCAAAATATTCAACTGACGGAGGTGACAGAACTGACAGAGTTGACACATCTGACGGAGGTGACGAAAACCTGAATTTGTAATAATTTTAACTATCAAAATTGAATCAGTCAATTACTGTATTAAAACAAACAACAAACAGTACTGATGAAGATGTTTTCTTAATTTGCTGGTGTTTTTTCTATTTGCATGTGTTTTTTTTTTTTCATTTGCAGCACGTTGAGCTCTCTCGGCCACCGTAGATTTGAGATAAAAACGTTTTTAACATTTGTGAATGATGAAGGGTTCTGTTTAAGTCTGGTGAGGCTGTCAAAAGACCATTTGCACTGTAGAGAGAGACTGCTTGGGTGGAGGCAGGGATGGTACTTTGTCTCTCATCACCGCAGTAAAGATAGTTTGCGGTTTGATATTCAGATTTCTTTTGGCTATAAATACGCAGCGCGCTGTCATAGACATGCAAATAATACCGAATATCATTCTCCATGATTTGTGAATAGAGGTGACGCTGTCCTTCGGGCCGAAATCAGGTTTTTTTTCGTAGCGACTTTTCGTTTCGTTGGACACTTAGAGGAATGAAACCGGTGTCATCTTCACCAGCTTGATCTGACAATTTTTTCACAGCAAAGCTCTTGTCCGTAAATCCCTTGGTAAGTCCGCTAGTAAGGAATGTGAAAGAAAGGCGTTCTTCATGTTTAACGTCTATTACCAATAAACACGCAGACTGCTGGAATACAAAAACATTGTTTTAGATCGAGCTCGATTTGTGAAAACGTTCACAATCGCATTTTATCGTGTGGCAGTGTTTATCTTTGCTCTGCCCCCCGTTTTTTGTAGCCTATAATAATGTCATTCGGTGCTGTTCCTGTGAATAACGGTTTCTAATTCATTAGGTAAATGAGCACATACACATATACAATTGTACACTTTGTTTGACAATAAAGTTTTGGTTGTTGTACCTTTCCTTGCGTACTTGGCTAAAACTTTCACAGTTCACTACGGGTCAGCTGACCCTTCCCTGAGTCATGTACATCCCTATTCTGATATGTGAAAACTTTAACAGTTCAGTACGGGTCAGTTTTTACAGATCAGAATAGTGATGTTAGTGACCAAGGGAAGGGTCAGCTGACCGGTACTGAACTGTGAAAATTACAACCTAGATTTGTAATGTAATAATTAATTTGGCAAATTCTTTGAAAACCTTTCTGTTGTAATATCTTGTAAATATTGATTAAAACAGTTTCTTCATTTTTATATTTTTTCTAAAATGTTTTTTTAATTGTGATTTTGGGGATCTATGGCTTAGACCAGTGATTCTCAAACTTTTTATACCAAGTACCACCTCAGAAAATATTTGGCTCTCCAAGTACCACCATAATGACCAACATTAAAATACAGTAGCGTAGTAGGCCTAATTATTCATCTACAGCTATGCACAGTTCAAAAATGAGGCAGTTTTATTCCTAAAAAGAATATTTATTGTTGTCAGCCACTTTAACTTTGTAAATACACAGTTTGAACATTAACACTGCACAGTGCTTACAAACAGGTAAATACTTTTTTTTTAAAATTAAAACGGTACTGTACTTAAAATGTAAAAAAAAAAAAACTTTACTCAAATAAAGATTAAATTGAAATATATTGTGTTTTAACATTAATTTATATTTAATTTCGTGATTCTTCTGCGTACCACTAGAGGGAGCATGAGTACCACTAGTGGTACTCGTACCACACTTTGAGAATCAATGGCTTAGACTATTGTTGTTTATGTTTAAAGGTTATGTTTTATGTTTGTCTGTGATTCATCCTCAGACCTGCTGTGCTTTCCTATGGACTATGGGACCAGGTCAGAGTTGACTGTGGAAAAGAGTTTTATCTGACATTCATCCAGGAAAAGATGGCAGAACGCAGACACAATCCTCAAATTCAGCCATACATTCAGACACCTACAAGGGTGAGATAAATGTGTTGTTGAAAATGAATCCTGGTTTCTTGCAATTAAGGCATTTTGTTAAAAGACTGCAAGCATACTGACACTATCCTTAAAACATGCACAGAACCATGTGATAGAGAGAATGTGGTCAGAGGTGAATGCCAGAGTCAACTACCCTTTGAAGTCAGCTTTGGTACAGCTGGTGAACCAGGAGGAACTGGACATGGAGGACAACACATCCAAGTATTGTGTGTCAGACCTGACATGCCAGATGGCTAGGATTGGCATCACAAATGTCATAGAGGCATGGAATGCACACAGGATCCCAGGTATGATTCATTTAATTTGACTGGCTGCATTACAAGCATGTCTTGTTAAGCAGTTTAAATGACATTTTGTTTTATTTTAATTTCAATCTGAATTTGATCCACAAATTTGTAGCTAGTTCAATGACATGCATATGTGTCAGAGTCCATCCTTTTGAAATATCATATTCTTGACATGTCTCTATTCTATAAAACCTATTTAGTGTGAATACATTTTCAGTACATTGAAATTATGTTCTGTTTTGACATCTCTGTTGCTGTGAGAGACAAACTAAAATAAATTGCCAATGAAAGTTTAGTTATCACCGATCTGTAACTCCTAAAATCTCACTACTCACTTCTTGACTCGAAGGAAAGGGAATACCAAATGAACTGGCTAAAGAAGGGTGTCCTACAAAACTTCAAGAGGACCATCTGCCTGTTGGTACTGTTGCTGCTGACCTTTATCAGCAGGAATTGTGATCAGCCTTGAAAAGGGAATCAATTTTTGGATGTGATCCTTTCCCATTTGAAGAAGCCCAACAATGGACTGAAAATGAGTTTGGTTCTCACTTTGACTTGTTACCACTACACCAAAATGTGATTAACCATAACTATGGCCCTTTTAAAGATGCGGTTATGTCTCTTATTGATATCACCAGCTGTGTGTGACCTGTTACAAGTGACCTGCAATGATCAATGAAACAGTATACTGCAAAAAACATTTATTACAGAAACTGTAAAACCTGTTTCAATCCATAACAATTGCACTTAATCACAAATACATTCCACTTTTACAAGTCTTTCTCAGTCAAGTTTTTTAGTGCTCTTGTAAACAAACTGAGCTTTTGCCTAAAAACTAAGCTCATCAAATTGAATGTAGATAATGTAACATTAACTTCCTTGAACTTAATTGCATTTACCAACTAGTGTTTTATTCATAAACATTAAACAGGATGTTGCAGCTTATCATACCAACATTACACTACAACTTTTTTTGAGAACTGATCAGTGAATTTAACAGCCGTTTGCTTGAAATGCAAACTTTGCAGCCTTCTGGTAACATGTTTGCCCATCCTTACTGAAACAATGACGCATGACTTATTTCATTTATATCTCACTGAAGAAAGACAGGATATCAGAGAGACCCTTAACCTGATGCACCTTGGAGTTGAACTCTTCTGCTCTGCATTTCAGACCGTTATCTGCATTTAACAGCCACTGCTGCACACATGTTCGGCATCCAACTAGAGACTCGCAACATATGGCAAACATGGGCTCTGACAGTAGAGCTGTAAGGTTTTAAACAAAGAAATGATTGATGCTGAAAATTACAGTTACTTTCAACTTGCTTTAGTTGGTCAATTTTAGCAATGACCTCTTGTAGGCTCGGACCATCTTCAGACCTTCGAAAAATCCTGCATATCTTGTTCATACACATTTCAACTTCTTTCAGTGTAACACGTTTGCCTCCTCTAAAGAGAACGAAAGTGTCGAAGCTGAAAATATCCATGCTGGCGGCCGTTTTTGAATGGCGATTGACAGGCCCCGCGGCCCGCCCAGCCGACTCGATAGCTTCCGGGTCACTACAGTCAATCTGCACAAAATTGAGATATAAGATTTTCACACGTGTATTTTAATTTCCGATTTCCATATATAAACACATTTGAAAAAATGTTTCTAAATGATTGTCGGGAAACAGCTCGATTCCCGATTTTTGTTTTCTAATTTCAAAAGGAAAATCCGTTGGCTGCCAAGTACACGGACCGTTATCCAGCTCTGTCTGGGTAATAACGACATCTTTTGTCCTTTATAATTCTGATTTAAATCACACTCTGGATTAATATGTTTAAGAGGGTTTAGGTCATTTGGAGTTGTGAAATTCCAGAGCGCCCCCCAGAATTCCTAGTTTTCCCCAATAAATTTTTTGGGGGGGGCCATATACCCGTGGCCGAGCCGGCTAAGGCCACGGAGGATCCGCCATGGCCTCCTGAGTCCCCTGATCCGCCATGGCCTCCTGAGTCCCCTGATCCACCATGGCCCCCCCGAGCTGCCCGCTCCGCCATGGGACCCGGATCTGGTACCACCTTGGAGGCATCTCGTCCAGTCCAAGCCTGTCCTGAGGGACCTCCCACCCCTCGATGTTATGTGGCTTTCGGAAGGGGGCGTAATTTCACGTTTATGTTCTGTTTTGGTTTTGAATTCCCTGTGTTTCTGTTCTTTCTGCCTTGACCCAGTTTTCCGTTGTTCCGTGATTAGTCTATTCTGTTCACCCGTTTTGATTTAGTTCTCCACCTGTTTCAGTTCTCCCTGATTACTTAACATGTGTTTATATGCCTTGTGTTTTCCTCAGTTCCTTTGTCTTGCTTTGAAGTTATGTTGTGGTGCTTTACCCTTATGTTCTTCTGTGTTTAACTCTCTCGGATTGATAATTAAAGACTCACTTCTGGATACCCTTGCACCGTGTGCTTTATCCACACCGCATCGTGACACAAAGGAGGAGTGAATAACGTTTATGTAATATACATCTATAAGGCTGTCTGTGTGTCCTCCAGTTTGAGGTCGGAGTGACGTAATAGTTTGGTTTATGTAGAACACTAGAGATAAGTTGAACGAAAACTTTTGAATCTGAATCTTTTGAATACAGTGACAAGTAGTTATAATGAAATGAATTTCAGGAGCTAAAATTAATGTTACGAAAATAATAATTGTGACAGGATTTATCGAACTGTTCATGAACCACTGGCAATCATGTTCTGGAAATAAATCGTGAGACTTTTTACCGAGATCTCGCGAGAGGTGACAGAAATCTTTCCAATGTATGTTAAATATTAATAATAATTAGATATTACTTATAATTTGGTAGAAAAAAAAGAGTTGCACGTTTTATTGGTGCAAATGAGTAGTGGTGATAATTTATTTTGTACATAACAGTTTTGTGCAACTGCTTTTTATCACTTAATTTGCACCACAAAATTAAATTGTGTCATCTGTTATAGGGACTACTGAACAGACATCTAGAAATTGATTTTAAAATGAAAAGTATTTAAAATAAAAATAAAGCTCTGTAAACACTATAAATGTGTCCCATCAGGTAATGAAAAGTTCTACACACACTTGTGGTCTTCATGCTCACTTGAACACTTGGACCAAATACAGGAAATACTTAATATAAGTAGTCAAGTGGTCAAGTGCAAATACCACAAGTACTTCACTGTAAATAAACACCACCATTGCACCATAGTGCATTTGCGAGTTGGACCATTTTTCTTCTTTTTGAACAATATCTCGGACAGTTCCATGTCCAGAAGGTAGGCAGTCAAACCCACTTTTCTACAAATATGCATTTAATTTGAACTTATTTCTCAATGGCTCTCAAATGATTCGTTCAAAGATTCATCTTTCCAAACCCCTCCTTTGCAACAGTCTGTTGTGATTGGTCTGCTGCAGGGATGGGCAACTTCGGTCCTGGAGGGCCACTGTCCTGCAGAGTTCAGCTCCAACCCTAATCAAACACACCTGAACAAGCTAATCAGTGTCTTCAAGATCACTAGAAAGCTACAGGCACGCGTGTTTGATTAGGGTTGGAGCTAAACTCTGCAGGAGAGTGGCCCTCCAGGACTGAAGTTGCCCAGCCCTGGTCTACTGCATACAGCGCATGTCGGAAACGGAATGTAGCAAAGACCCAAACAATAATGTTATATGCGTTAGCCAAACACAGACTTATCATGGAGCACTGATAAATCACTGCAGTTTGTAAACCAGCATATTGCTCCATCCTTTATCATGACTCCAAGTAACAAGAACGACAGACATTCTATATTAATCCACACATTTCTAGACAATAGTGGGTCCACAGCTGATTAGCTACTAGGGCTGTCTTTGATGCATCGATACAACGATGTATCGTCACACGTATTTGACGACACGGGTATCGATACAGCTGTTTCTATATCGATATCGTGGCACGTGCGCAGCAGTTAGACTGCGCTTTATTTGAATATAAGAACAGCGTTTAAAACGGAATTGAAAAGTAAAATAATGAATGGAGTATAATACACTGAACACTGAACAAAATTATAAATGCAACACTTTTGTTTTTGCCCCCATTTCATGAGCCT
This sequence comes from Sinocyclocheilus anshuiensis, assembly GCF_001515605.1. Lineage (NCBI taxonomy): Eukaryota > Metazoa > Chordata > Actinopteri > Cypriniformes > Cyprinidae > Sinocyclocheilus > Sinocyclocheilus anshuiensis. Next base: position 33,350 of record NW_015549620.1, on the reverse strand, counting down.
CGATACAAATACACTGGTGACTCATCTGGAGAGACTAGGTTTCAAAATAAACCAGACAAAGAGCTGCATGGCCCCGTCACAGGAGATAATCTACTTGGGTCTCAGGATGAATTCAATGATGTTTCGAGCTTTTCTGTCAGAGGAGCGCATTGAGGCATTTTTCCACTGCATCTCCCTTTTTCAACGAGGGAAAACAGTCTCTCTCAGATTATGCCTCTGGTTGCTGGGTCTGATGGCCTCAACACTAGCAGTCCCCCTGGGACTACTGCAAATGAGGGAATTTCAGAACTGGGCCACGGCACAGGGGATCCGCTCCAGGAGCTGTCTCAGCCGCAGAGTGTACGTCTCACCAGTATGCATGAGCGCTCCCCGTCATTGGAGAGCCCCATCATTTCTCAGGACAGGATGCCCTCTGGGTCCGGTCGTTTCGAAAGTGGGGACAACAGACACATCCCTCATGGGCTGGGGAGCTGTGTTCGAGGGCAGAACAGTGAGAGGAGTTTAGTCTCCGGCACTGAGGGAAGAGCACATATATTTTCTAGAGCTACTGACAGTGTTTCTAGCTCTGAGACAGTTTGTGCAATTTCTCAAGAATCATAATTTATTGGTCAAAACGGACAACACAACGGTGATAGCATATATAAATCGGCAGGGTGGCGTACGCTCTTTCAAACTTCACGTTAGCGAAGAAGCTGATAATGTAGGGCAGCACAAAACTCCTGTCATTGCGCGCGACCCCTGTTCCAGGAATAATGAACAGGGGAGCGGATTTACTGTCCAGAGGGAACCTGGCATTCCTTCTCTGACGACATCAGTTTGACGGCTTAGGCAGAATATCCTTAAACACACCCCTCCAACCGTTAGATTGCTATGACTGAGAGACAGAGAGGAGGAGCGCAAAAATAAAACCATGCCCTCTATTCAATATTCCGTTTCAGCTGGAAATACATCACTACACTGAAATAAAGCCGACAGCAACTTCCGGTTCACGCGGACTTTAAGGTTTACTTTGCCGTTATCTCGGCATGCCATATAGGACTCGACTCGGGTACTATAGGCCAGCATCCTCTTGTTTGCTGATTTATGAGAGGAACCGTGGTCCTGAACGCGCTATCCAAAGCCCCATTCGAGCCCATTGAGATCATCTCCTTAAAGCTGCTTTCTTTAAAGACTGCTCTGTTACTTGCTCTTACTACTGCAAAAAAAGGGTGAGTGAACTGCACACGTTATCAGTCCACTCCTCATGTATGATGTTCACTCTGGGTGTTTAGAAGGTAACTTTTAGGACTAATCCGGAGTTTTTGCCTAAAGTATTCGATCACTCTGGTTCAGGTCAGTCAGTGGATCTGATGGCTTTCCATCCACTACTTTTCTTAGGTTCTGAGGAAGAGCGGCTACACTGTTTATGTCCGGTGTGGACTCTACAAATGTATGTACAAAGAACCAGGGCACTTTGCAACAGCAATCAGCTTTTTGTTTCGTGGGCTGACTCTTTTAAAGGAAAGCCTGTCTCCCGTCAGCGACTCTTGCACTGGGTTGTAGAGGCGATCCTGTTATGTTACAATAACACGAATATAGAGCCTCCAAGGGAGTTACGAGCTCACTCTACTAGAGGGATAGCTACGTCCTGGGCTCTATTTAAGGGCATTTCTATTCAGGAAATATGTGCGGCAGCTAGCTGGTCTTCCCCACATACCTTTGTGAGGTTCTATAGACTGGATGTGACAGAACCTTCATTTGCCCACTCTGTCCTGGGAGAGAGTGGACAAGTAATCCATTAAGCACTTGGGTATTTCCATTTTACTTATTGTCAAATTTTTCAGACTATACTGATCTGTTTTAATCACTTGAGTTGGGTCAGAGAGGTATAATCCAGATCATAGTCATCTTTAGTCTGCTTCGTCAGCATATCGGCAATATGGGAGTGGTCTATATCCCATAGTGAGATACCGAACAAATGTTAGAAAGAGAACTTTAGGTTACTAACGTAACCCCCGTTCTCTGATAACATGAAGTGAGGTATCTCACAATATTTCCCTCCTTGCTTGTCCTGCATGGAGAAGAGATATGCAGAGAATGACGTTACAGCAGGTAGCTGTGGGTTATATACAGGGAGGCGGGACTCCCTGATCACTGCAGTGATTGGTCTGACATGATAGGCAGACATGGTGTCATTGGTGCTTCTGCAGTCAGTCACGCCTGGGGCTTTCCCATAGTGAGATACCTCACTTCATGTTATCAGAGAACCGGGATTACATTAGTAACCTAAAGTTTTTTTATGGGTGGAGCTTAGGTGGAGGCAGAAAGATTCCCCTGACCGCTTCACTAATGCTAGCTAGCAAGTTTTGTTTGCTTGTTCAACAGATAGAGAAACAGAGTGTGTATAGTAAATAGAAACTGAGAGCATATAAATCTTTAGATGCCTATAACTATGTACTAACAGTGGCGATTTTAAGCAAATGCAACTACTTGAACACACACCTGACACATAACATGGGCCTTCACTGTTCCCTCTCTCTACAATTGCACTTATGGCAATTGTAGAAAGCGAGATGACACAAAGGGTTTCCTTTATATTTAGCCGCTGGTCGTTAATTAACTTGTTCCCCAATGTTTGATTAGGTGGGCATGCAAGAGAAATCTTTAGACTCGTAACCAAACCTGGTTCGTAATCCATAAAAGACAACAGGTTATTTAACCTTAACTGATAATAAGTGTGTGCAAACGCGAGCATTTTTGATGATCGTTTCTGTCAGTCCGCTCGTTTTATTACAGCTGTCGTTAGTTTTTTGTCTGGCATGGCAGCAGGTATGTGATAAAATTTCAAATTGGAGCCTGTACTCCATCGATTCTGACACCCAAAGATGACATTTTAAGCCCCTAATGTAGCCGACTCTGTGCTGGTTTGTATTGGCCGCCTCCAGTTATTCGTCAATTGTGATGTCGGCATAAAAAGGGCCCCTAAAAACTAAAAGGTAAATTATCTCCCTAACTAAAAAGCAATGATCTCCCTTTCTTTTATGCCTGTTATTTACTGTTATTTGCTAAGATGTAGTTCACTTACATCCAGCCCCGTACGCCAGATCCTATCAGAAAATATCCATTTTGTCTGATAACAGAACAACTAGTCAGCAAAATTGCCTAATACCCAAAAACCCGTTATAAAAGCAAGTCTTGTCTGGTACCCAAAACTCTTTTTACAGTCTTCTATCAGCCAAGAAGTTGATTGAGAAAAGTCAGAGAAGAACAGAAGCAGGAGACGAAGTGATGCTGATAAAAAAGGAGCAGAGTTTATCGAATAGTCTTTGTTGTGTACGTTTCAATGCTCTCAGAAATAAAGGTACAACAGTTGTCACTGGGCCGGTACCTTTTCAAAAGGTACACTTTTGTTCCTATTAGGTTCTAATATGTACACTTTAAGTCCCAATAGGGCCTTTCGCACCGCTTTAGTTCCAGAACTAAATGTACAGTACTAAAGTACTGGGAACTACTGCGCGCTTTAAAGTACCAAAATGGACCCTTTAGGTACAAATATGTACCTTTAGAAAAAGTACCGCCCCAGTGACAGCTGTTGTACCTTTATTTCTGAGAGTGAAGAATACAAATCCAAGTAGTGTTATTCCAAACAACATCCCATAAACCTTGAATTTCCATAAACATTCCCACTCTTATTCATGAAGACAAACAGCCCTTGAAACATAGTCATAAGACTAAACAACAATGGAGAAAATAATATAAGAAAACTAATATAATATTTCAATCAATGATTATAAATGATTATATGATTAAACTGAATAATAAAATGATTAAATGCTAAATGATTATTAAAAGAAAGAAAGTAAAACAACACAAATGTATGGTTGCTCTCTTGAAGCAAAACACATAGTTTGCATTTGAGGATTTTTAGATCTTTCACACAGGATCAATTAAGTTCCATAAAATAATTGTTTCATATTGCATTCTGCACTAGATATGGGTTAAATAAGATTTAGACATTCACAGGGGGAAAATCAGAAAACCACCGAAACTGGTGTAACTTGCTGGATCATCAAAAACCCAGGTGTTCTGCCAAAGTTGTGTAGAAATTTGATCACCGGTCTCCAGTGTGAGAACAACACCATTGCTGGCATTACCATTGGAGGTAGGCTTCCAAGCAAACACTGAGCACTGGGTTTTACCATTCTTCAAGAGACTGACTGCCATATTTGGTCCACCATGACTATGACCGTAAAATCTTAAGTAATAGGCTCCTTTCACTGGTGCTGTGAAAACACCTGCAATGCACATGTACAAAGTAGCCACAGAAAATATCATATATGAAGAGGATTCTGCATTTGTCATGATATTCTCTTTACAGAACTTACCAGTATTTGGGTCATAGGCACCTCCAATATTACTGAAGACTTTTTTGTAGACCAGAGTTTTCGGAGTATTAATGGGCCCAGTGTGTCCTGTTCCAGATTCCAGAAGTCCAGCAGAAAAGGCAACCTTTTTGGCTGTGAATAAACGAATAGACTGGTTTGAAATGTATAACAAAATAAAATATGTAATTTAAAAAAATTTAAATGTCAACAAAGTGTGCCTTTTACTTGCCTTCATTCTCCTTTCGGACAGATTTAAGCTTATTTTGTGAATCTTGTACTATGGATTTCAAAGCTGTTCAAATACACAAAGATGATAATGTCACAGTGTTGCTAAACAATGAACTTAAACAGATGTGTAAGTTGCAATTTCTTTAAAATAGTTCATAAATTGGAGTTTTTCCATAATGACGTTGAAAAAAATGCAACCACTTATCCACCTTACCTTCATTCTCACTCAATACTTTGGCCAGTGTTTCTTCTAATTTTTGTATCCTTTCATCCATGTTTTTCAGTTTCTTGAGCTCAGCATATATGTTCTTGAACATGAATCTGTTGCAAGTGAGCTCCCAGCACAGAGCAGCAGTACCATTTGTAACACCATCATCGTCAGTTATTTTTCTGGTACTCAAATTACTCCTGTAATTATTCCACAATTCAGCTTTGATTTGCAAACGCTGTTACAAAAGCTTTGATACCTTTTCTTAAGGTTGCATAAGTTTGTAAACATTTGTACTTTAGACTGATGTTGTGAGGGTTTTGCTTATTTCACTAATCAATTAGGACAAGTCAGATGTAGAATTGAGTGCACTAAAAGTACATTTTAAGCATAATAAATGCATTAATAGATTATTAACTCCATGCAGGCCTATTATTAATCATTATAAATAAGTTGAATCTGACCTAAATTATAAGCATATTAAAATACTTACAATTGGACAGAAGACTCTCCATGGTCTGTTCTGGCTCAAAGTCATAAATCGATGACCCGGGAGGCAGAAGTTAATTTATTGATTACATTTTTTTTTTTTAGCAGTATATGTAATCTATCTTCAAATACTCTATATAAGTTAAAGTACAAATATTAAAAAGTTTTTAAATCAAGGCAATATCAGAGATGGTTCTGGTGCCGGAGAAGCTCGTCAGGTCACAAAGCATCATCTGATTGTCACGGATACTGTCATTGTCACGGATATTTAAAGATAAGTTAGTGACCTCCCCAAATGAGGTCATCCAGACTGGCAATGCCTCCTTTAAAAGATCTGTTTAATGTGTTCTTCTGCACTTCCTCTTCACTTTTTATCCATGGCAGCATACTAATAAAAATTCCTGCACACTAATAAAGTTGCTCTAAAACATGTTCTCTTCTCTACTTTGAGCATAAATAAGTCATCTGTAGAGTGATATATGTAGAGCAGCCTCATCTTTATAACTTTGACCTCAAATTATTATTAAGCACACTTACACTTATTTCTGGTGTAATGGGGTATTTATAAAGGGTTGTGATTCAGATAGTATCATAACAGCGTCTGTGTATTGTTGATGTACTTGCGTACTTCCCCTTTAAGAGGGTTGAGGCTAGATACAGTCTATGGGATACAGCTACGGCCACCAGGGCCGTTCTTCGTACGTTGCTAACTCAGTTAGCTGGATTTGATATTCGAAGAACCCAATTAGCCAGATCCTGATTAGCGCGATGATATCATCTTGGATGTGACATTTCATCTCGGATGTAATAAGCGACGTACGAAGAACGGGCCCCAGAGCTTACTGGGCATGTACACATCAATATTGTGTGATTTTTGTCACACTGAACAACAATAATTACTGTATTTGCATTATTATAAGGGGTAGGTTTAGAGTCGGGGTAGGTGTAGACGTTAATAAAACACAATCTAATAGATAGCAAATTTAATTTGTTACTTTCCGGTCGTAGCTGTATCCCTTCTAGCCACAACCCTTTAAGAGTTATGGCAAACTGTATGAAGTTTGTTAGTCATGAACTGGCTCAAAACGTGCTTTTTCCTTGGAGGTTTGTTCTTTTATTTGTGATTGGCTTAATTTTTACTCATTCCCACCCCTGTGAGTGTAATGAGATTGCTGATTGGAGAAAAGGGAGGGGAGAAGAGAATTGACGATTGAAAAGAGAGGTCTGTTGTTTCTCTGTGAGTTTTAAGCCAAAAATAGACAGAGGTGGACAGTAATGAAAATCATTTAATTGCAGTTTTAATGCAGCTTCAAAGGGCTCTACACGATCCCAACCGAGGAATAAGGGTCTTATCTAGCGAAACGATCAGTCATTTCTAAAAAAATTTTAAATGTATATACTTTTTAACCATAACTCATCTTGCACTAGCTCTGGGATCACAACTTCATGCATTACGTAGTCACGTTGGAAAGGACACGCGTGATGTAGGCGGAAGTATACTGACAAAGCGAACGTGCAAAGACTAAATCATAGGCCCTTTACAAAAAACGGTAAAACAACGATGTCAGAAGATTTTGAAGTTGGAGGAGAAAATGAGATTTTTCGCCCTACCCTACCTTTTTGAACCGGAGTTGATACTTGACTACGTGTCTGCGTAATGTGTGAAGTCATGGACGAGCATCACAAAGCTAGTGCAAGACGAGCATTATGGTTAAAAAGTATATACATTTTTATTTTTTTTAGAAATGACTGATCGTTTCGCTCGAAAAAAAATAAATAAATACATATTTAGAAAATGACGGATCATTTCACAAGATAAGAACCTTATTCCTCGACTGGGATCGTGTAGAGCCCTTTGAAGCTGCATTGAAACTGCAATTTGGACCTTCAACCTGTTGGTCCCCATAGAAGCCCACTACATGGAGAAAAATCCTAGTTAATTTCTTTTTCCTAGTTAATTTCTTTTCGACTGAAGAAAGACATGAACACCTTGGATGACATGGGGGTGAGTAAATTATCATGAAATTTTAATTCTGGAGTGAACTAATCCTGTAAGATATGTGTGTGGTCCCATGCATGTAGCCTATATTGACTGCTAATATTTACTTTTCACTTATTTGCAAGAAGTGAGGTTTGGTGTTTTGTAATATTGTTTGGGTTACCGAAGGTACTGTACAGGAGTACAGGAGGTACTGATTTTCCTATGTCAATTTAAACTGTGTTATTTGTTGTTCCCTCGGGCTACCAGTTAATGTGAAGTTTATTCATATATGTTATCTCATTTCCTGAACATGTAGTTTAAAAGGTATTTCTAAGAAAAAAACACAGCTGACAGTTTGATAATCAATAGCAGTCTTTATTGATTTCTCTGTTACATATATACATAATTCATTTATTTCATTTTCCCTATTTGTTTAAAAAATAAATCTAATTGCTAGCTTTCATAAACGGACCTTTTGTGTTGTTTGAAGTTATTCTCTGTTGGGTTAACTGCTATCTGTTATAGGCCTAGAAATATTTCTGTTGGAGGGTACAAACCAGTGTGTTCATAATTAATACATTAAAATAATATGGTAAGATACACCAGTTTGCAATATCAAGCAGCAAAAAGAGCTGTTTTGTAGCTAATGGCCGCGCCCACTCTTATGGGAAAAATAAGGTGGATACTCTGTACAAGAGTTTAATTTATGATTTGTTTTCTTCTGAGCTGATATATATGTATATATGTATGTGTGTGTATATATATATATATATATATATATAAAACGGTACACAAACATGACGGTTTGGTACGTACCTCGGTTTTGACATCACGGTTCGGTACTTTTCGGTACAGCAGGGGGGAAAACGAATCAATCTTTTTTTTAATTAAACAGTGTTTTACTGAACAAATTGCTCTTCCTTTAAATTAATTGAGTTGTTTATTAAAATTTTCTTAGGGATAAAAATCTACCTCGGCTTATGCTCTATAAACTATAGTGAGCCCTTTAGGCCTACTATACAGTTAACAACAGAACCCAAACTTAAATTTAATTAATATTTATTTTTAAATATAACAAACAACAGTAAACTTAAAAAAAATGTATCCAAACATGTAAATTGCACATAATGCAGTTTTTAAATTAATTTTTAAATGATAAAAATTCTATTTGCTGTTGAAATATATTAATTTACACAGTGCCTCTCATAACTCGTTTCATAATTTAGGCTATTTAAACATTAAAAAATTAAGACATCACTCAGGTAAAAAAAAATATAGTCAAATAAAGTATATAGTCTAATATTTCACGAAATGCTCTTCTCTCATTTATAGCGAACCAACGAGCTGTGGACACTGATGACTTCATGAGGTAAATGAAAAGCTATGTGACAAGCTGTTTTATTGCCGTCTTTCCGTGGTTGAAACACTGATTGAGCGATGTTTTGAAAGAAAAAAAATCCATATTTAAAATTTCGTAAACAGTAATCTCTAGCTTCCAGTAACTAGCATAGGATACTTGCCTTCACAATAGAATGACGTTCTGGTGGATGACGTAGGATGTAGGCGTATCCTAAGGTCCAGTGAGAATAGTCTCGCGAGAACCAACGTTTGTTTACACAAGGAAAGGAAGCAAAGTATCCATACTGTAGCAAAGGAAAACCAGTCTGAAACCAGTCAAACAACATTCGGTTTTGGAAATTCTTTTATACAGTGGATAAAGACTATTTATACTGAACCTAAGGCATCAGTTATAACTAATTGAATCTTATCACATAGTTTTTTATTACGAAGAGGTACTAGATGTCCTCTCCCCTTTTTTATTCTTTATTTTCATTGAGCCATTGGCAGCGGTAGTTCACCAAAATGTAAATATTCAAAGCATGTCTATTGGAAATATGGAACATAAATTTAATTTGTATGCAGATGATATATTGTTGTATCTTCAAGATTCATCCAATTCCTTAAAAGTGGGGTAAGCGATTTTTCAAAAACGCTTTAGAAAACTTATTCGGGCCGAGTAACAAAACAAACTTGTAGCCAATCAGCAGGAAGGGGCGTGTTTACTCATGATGTGGAGGAGAGAGCGTTCAGTGCACAGGACGGACATTAGTGAGCCAAGCCGAGTGACAGAAAGATAGAGATGGCGGATAAAAAACAAAAGAGGAAAACGTCTGCAGAACAAAAGAAGGCTTAAGGCAATAAGGCAAGAAGTAGGACCCGTGTAAATATCGGATCAGCTTTCCAGCGCTGGAGAGAACACAAGGAGGGGAAGGCCAGCAGGAAGGGGCGTGTCTACTCATGATGTGGAGGAGAGAGCGTTCAGTGCACAGGACGGACATTAGTGAGCCAAGCCGAGTGACAGAAAGATAGAGATGGCGGATAAAAAACAAAAGAGGAAAACGTCTGCAGAACAAAAGAAGGCTTAAGGCAATAAGGCAAGAAGTAGGACCCGTGTAAATATCGGATCAGCTTTCCAGCGCTGGAGAGAACACAAGGAGGGGAAGGCCTGCGATCGGACGCCAAGGTTGCTTTGTTTCTTCTCGATAGGTGAGTAACACCGTGTCTGCGCCGCAACAGCTAAAGTCTGTTTACACTGGATGCGACAAAGCGACCGTTGAAAATCATTTGAAATTTGTGTCAATACGTCATAAATAGAACGCAGCAGCAGTTTTCTCTCGGGGATTTGTCGTGTCATGACGTGCCGCCAGTGGTGGACAGTAACGGAGTAGATTTACTTCGTTACTGTACTTAAGTACATTTTTCAAGCAGGGGAGGAACTGTACTTTGCCTTTTGTCTCTTACATTAATTCCCTGGGGAAGCTTTGACTGACTTTCTTTGTAGGATGGAAAATTCTTAACTAAAGTGGTGCAAAAGGGAGGACTGACTCCCAGGTGATGGACCGGACAACAAAAGTCAAACTGAGGTAGGTGGGGTAAGTCAACTTCCTATAGCGTTAGTGGGCCCTGCCGCAACTATTTCAGTAGAGCTGAATGGATGTCCTTGTCAAGCTTTACTGGATAGTGGCTCCGACTGTTCTGAAGAGGTTAGATCCCAAGTTTTTAAGTTTGGTGCCTCTCATATTCCTGAGACTTAGAGAGAAATTAGCAGAGCGTGGAAACATGTTTTCCCTTGATGAGTGGGATGTGGGATGAGCCAAATGTGTGAAACATAATATCAGACTAAGTGACTTTCGAACAAGTCACCTTTATTTATATAGCACTTACACTACAGATTGTGTCAAAGCAACTTTACAGTGTTAACCATGAAAAACTTGCTGATGATGCAAGAGGACAAGAGAAAACAATCAGTTTTTCAGTTAAAGTAATTTCATTGTTGATTCAGTGGTGTCATCATCCAGGTCAGTTCAGTTGTCTTCAAATAGTGTCTGTGCAATCGAGACGACAATATTGCCAGAAATTAAGCATCCCCAACTAAGCAAGCCAAAGGCAACAGTGATAAGGAACTAAAACTCCATCTGTGACATAAATGGAGAAAAAAAACCTTGGGAGAAACCAGACTCAGTCAGGGGGCCAGTTGTCCTCTGGAGCTGATGATCTGAATTAGGTGTGTTTGATTAAGGAGACATGCAAAACGTGCAGTGTTGGGGTGCCTCCAGGACCAGGGTTGGGAACCACTGA
>NW_015549620.1:9076-19492 GCF_001515605.1 Sinocyclocheilus anshuiensis | reverse complement strand
GGGGGGGGGGGGACAATCCAGACGTATTGCAAATGGTTCTCTGTTTTGGACTTCCGCAGTTGCTATTATCGAATTGAGATGGCAGATGAGCACGAGGAAAAAACTGTGTTCATCTGTCCTCTGGGTTGTTACCAGTTTGAACGCATGCCACAGGGGATCACTGGGGCTCCAGCCACATTTCAGTGGCTAATGGAAAGAGCCATTGGAGATAAGCATCTTCTCCAGGTGATTGTATATCTGGATGACCTCACTGTCTTCGGGCGTATGCTAGGAGGAATATGGGCTCAAAGTGTCTATAGATAAGTTCCAGTTTTGTCAACCAAAAGCCAAAAATGTGGGGCACATCTTGTCTGTTGACAGGGTAGCTCCTGTTCCCGAGAAGGTGAAAGCTGTTTCTCATTAGAAGATGCCACATGATTTGAAGTCACTGATGTCCTTTTTAGGATTTTGTGGTTTCTACTGTCTGTTTATTAAGAACTACTCCGCAGGAACACCCGGAAGGATTGTGACCTGAAAATTGAGAATGAATGATACTATCCAATTCATCAGTTGGAATTTCTGGCACTCAAGTGGGCCATTGTGGATAACTTCCGATAATTTTGAGACAAAATCATTCACAGTCCTGTCATGGGGACATCTTGAAAGTCCATCTGCGTCTAGGTTTTGCTTGCCTGCACGATATTGGATCTTGAAATTGAATGTAGACAAGCTGGACAGCCACTGATAGCTGGTCGAGTCAAGCTTTGCAGACATAAAAAATATAGGTAAGGGGGTTGCTGTCCGTCACTACAGTAAACTCTCCATACAGGTAGTCACTGAACTTGGCCGTGACCACCCACTTGAGCACGAGGAACTCCTATTTGTGTGCGGGTACTTCATTTCACTTTTGGTTATTCCCCTGCTCGTGAAGGCAATTACTCTCATTCGGCCCTCCTGCTCTTGATAAAGGGCAGCCCCAAGTCCAGTGGTGCTTGCATCTGTGGTCAACACATAGGGAAGGCTGGGATCGGTAAATCCGAGGACTGGAGTCAGCTTCTCTATGATGCTGGCATTCCTGGGTCCATCGGTCCCCAAACTGCTCTTTAGGATCCCGCTACTGTGTGCTTTGGGTCTCGTCTCTGTTTTTTCTGCAGAGGGGGATATCCAATAGTAAGGTCATTAAGAGGTCTTGTGATCTTAGAGAAATCTTGGAGGAACCTCCTGTAGTATCCCGCAAACCCGAGAAAAGATTTAAGCTCTTTAAAGTTTCTGGGACTTGGCCAGGTCTTGAGGGCTCCGATCCTGGCAGGATCCATCTCGACTCTATTCTAAGGCACTATATGGCCCAGGTATCGGATCGGCATTTGAAAGAATTAGCATTTCTTGGGAGAAAGCTTCAATCCATATTCTCTCAGTCGCTTCAGGAGTCTGGCTTCATGTTCCTCTAAAGTCTTAGAGAAGGCTATAAGGTCATCAATGAAGACCAATACTTCTCTCCTATTAAGATCCCCCATGCACCGCTCCATTAGTCTTTGAAATGTACTCGGTGCATTTGTGACCCCTTGTGGCATTCTGTTGAATTCATAGAACCCTAAAGGACAAACGAATGCTGTTTTTTGTTTATCAGCCTCTTCCATCTCGATCTGATAAAAGCCTGATTTTAAATCGAGGACTGAAAACCATTTGGAGCCAGATAGAACTGAGAAGGCTTCTTCCAAATTTGGCAGAGCATACACATGCGCACACGAAACACAGTGTCTGGGTCAGTGGGGCTCACTATGGTTAGAGGCAGCTGGAGCTCAAGGTTGCGCATGGCTGAATTGTGCATGAACCCTTCTAATGCATTACGATGGATCTTCAATTTGTAGAATTGCGTCATATAGAGCCAAATCTCAATAAGTATGTTTCTAGAACTTGATCCAATTCAGACAGCCTTATACCACTAACAATGACTGCATTTTGCACATTAACGTTTTATCATTCCACAACATCCATTTTTCTTTTAATTCGCTATATGCTACTCTTCACCTCACCTAAATTGCTGCTATTACCCCCTCCTGGCTGGCTCGCCAAGATTGTAGCATGCAATGTCACAGACGTGCCACACCCAGTAATGATTTTCAATATGGGCCAATTGAATCAGAAGTAAGGAACGGAATGTCAACTGAAGGGAGGAAGTGATGCTACGGGTGAGTGAATGATCAATGTAATGTAGTTTTGAATCAGATAAGAATTATATTGATAAAATAAATTGTTCTCTTTGTAGTTTGTTTCAATTAGATAAATCACAGATATGATCAATTAATTAATAACAAACAGTAAATCAAAACAGTTAACACCAACTTTTCTGTTGTTTCTTCCAGGACCAATTCAGGAATTCAACAACTTAACAGCTTCAATTCAATTTGATCAAGTTTCACACTCTTCACACAATGTGACAATAAAGTAAATTCTCAAACAACAACACTGTGTCTGTTTCTTTCACCTTGAGCAAAATAGTTTACAATAATAAAACCTTCAAAAAAATATTAAATTAACCCAAATGTACAAAATAAATATAATTGGATGTTAAATTTGACCCAAAACACAAAATATGATTCAGAATTTCTTACAATAGACCACTTTTCCTTTCAAACTCAACAGTATATTCAACAATATGAATTGAGAATGCAAAAACCAATGAATTGGCTCTGCTGATTTCTCTTCCACCGGAACGGCTTCCTGCGTATGACAGATACCGGAAGTGAGAAAAAAGTGTTATTACGTTTGAAATATGGATATTTTTCTTATGAAAACGCATGGATTTGCTGCAGGAGGCCTTTATTCATGCCCCGGAGCCGTTTGAGGCATGTTTTATTATGGATGCGTGCACTTTATTTGACGTCTTGTAGACTGTTCAACAGAAACACCTGCTGACTGCAATGATAGAGCTTGGAATAGCCAGGACAATTTTTAATATAACTCCGACTGGATTCGAAAGAAGAAAGTCATATACACCTAGGATGCCTCGAGGGTGAGTAAAACACAGGCTAATTTTCATTTTCGGGTGAACTAACCCTTTAATATATATATATTTAAACAGATAAGTTACTAAAAAAATTCACCCCCCTCACAATTGTCATGAAGCAAAATTAGCTGTATAGACCAAAACCACTTTTTGTACCAGGCTGTAAACATATTTTTTTTCTGCTGTAAAGTTGGGCATTTTAACATGGAGGTCTATGGGATTGACTCCCTTTTGGAGCCAGTCGATGGCCAGTCCCTCTAGCGGCCAGTCGATGAATTGCAGTTTAAGTCACTTCCGTGTTGGTTTCAAGAGAGAGACAGGAAGGTTGCCGCTTGGTACAAACCACAAGTCCAAAGCCGTGATAAAGACGTAGTGTGCTAGTCTCATGGAGACATGAGTCATTAAGAAGGGGGAGAGTGTAGCCCAGCTAGTGGGTGTTTATTAGGATTTGTTGATTTAGATAGCATCATAACAATGTCTGTGTATTGTGGTGATGTGCTTGCATACTTCCCTCTTTAAGAGTTACGGCAAACTATGAAGTTTGTTAGTGATGCACTGGCTCAAAACCACTGTTGCCAACACTCGCGTGACAAATAAGCAACCGCAGCTTCAAAAACAAGCCCAAAACAAGCCCAATATTATTTGATTATTTATTATCATCAATATTATTTATTATTACCAATTAATAAGCCTGCACCATATTAAACTGAAACCACTTTTTATTTGAAAAGCAAAAACAGAAGTTGTTTTACAAAAAATGTAAACTGAAATGCTTACAAATGTCAGTAAATTTTCAGTTCATATGATTTTCATTTGTTGGTCTTTGTTGGTTGTGCAGATCTCTATTTACACATCTTAACAAATAATCTATTAATTATTTGTTCAAGTTTTTGCAGTACTCAATCTAAAGTGGAAACTATTCACCATTTGCAAATGTTTATAAATGTTTACTAATCATTAATACCTTTTATGAGCAGTCATCTCAATGGCAAAAAGTGTCCCAAAAGACCTGAATTTACCCTATTCACACATCTTTACTAATCATTTATTAATGCTTTTGCAGTAGCCAATCTTAAGTTGAAACTATTCATCATTTGTAAATGTTTATAAACTATTACTAATCATTTAGTATCTTTATGGGCATCGGACTTTTAACTAATGTAACAAGGTTTGAGTAAAGGGTGGCTGGTTAAGTTTAGCTAAATGCTTGCTAAAGACATAACAGATTGTAATTTTGGTGCAAACATGTTTTATTAAACAGGATATTCCTTGAATCATAAATAAACGGGAAAACAAATAATTTATTAAAATAAAATACTTGTTAATTTATCAAAACAATATAATATAAACAGATTGAACCGTGTTCCCTTATAGTAATGAAACTGACCCCTGTACATTGTTATATAAACCTACCCATACCACCAAACCTGTTACCCGTATCACACCTCAATAGCAGCAAAAGTGTCATGCATTAACACAAGCTTTTAATCATTTTATAATATCTGTTAAAATCATTTGTTAATTTTCAATAATTGCTTGATCATATGGAATTTAAAGTTTAATTACATTTTTTAGCATTTTAACTTGCGTAAAATAATGATTTGTTTGAATATTATCTAATGTTTAATAAGTTTACAAACATTAACAAGCACATTATCTCACGTTTCTAACTCTTTGAATATATATTAACTAATGATCCAATAAGCATTATATGATGTTTGTTAATGATTTATGAATGAAAGTTATTATAAAGTGTTACCCATATCTGCACACACGGAAATGGCATAGCCTACAGGATGTGGTACAGTACAAATATTTAGAGTGTCCCTCATTCTGTCCCTTATTTTCCTAAAGAATCACAATGGTCCCTTATTTTTCTTTTCCGAAGTTGCCAACCCTACTGCTAATATTTACTTAGGAACCGATTTTCCTATGTCAATTTAAACTTTCTTTTGTTGTTCTCTTGTTTTGGGCTACCAGTTAATGTTACGTTTATTCATACATATGATATCTCATATATGATATCTCATGTTTACCATACCAGTCATAATTTATTTCTTTGTTACATAATACATACATACATAAATTATTTATTTAATTTTCCCTATTTGTTTAAAAAAATAAATCTAATTGTTAGCTTTCTTAAACTTAGGCTACCTTTTGTGTTTTTTGAGGTTATTCTCTGTTGGGTTAGGCTAACTGCTATCTGTCAAAGAAATATTTCTGTTGGAGAGTAAATCCAATTAATTTGTGGAACAGTGGTACACTAAATTGATAGGGTAATAGGAGGGATGTTAATATCAAGTCGAGAGACACAGTTAGAACCAAAGTCCCTTTATTCTATAGTCGTTGGTTAGAACCCAGTGCTCTGGCTAATTGAAGGTTGAGGGCATAGACATATAAATACCTAGACGCCTCATTGGCCGCTTTGAGCCGTTGCTGCGATACATCAACGCGTCCGCCATGTTTGTGAGGGCAAGACTGCCTTAAAAATAAATGGAGGTAAACGGAGGAGCTGCGGTTTTTTCTGAATAAAAACACGATAACGTTTACATTTATCAACCGATTTCAGAGGTTTGTGATCTACATGGAGTTAAAAATAACTCTGCCTCCAGTTATTTAGTTAGGCTTGGAAAATTATTAATTTTCATAAGAAATTGTGAAAGCTCACACTTGTCTCACTTGTTGATTTGATTGATTTTTTCGGTTTACAATTCTAATGTTAATGTAATATAACTGTGACATATACATGTTTTGTAATTTTAAGGTACATTAAATGAAATTAAGTCAAGTCAAGTCAAGTCAAGTTTGCTTTATTGTCAATTCTTCCACATGTACAGCACATACACACAGAGAATTGAAATTGCGTTACTCTCAGACCCTTGGTGCATACAGGTAACACTAACAGTAGAACATAAATACAGATATACAGATTAAATATAAAATACAACTATACAAATATAAGGTCAAATGTAAAAAAAAATAAAATAAAAAAAAATATATATATATAAAGCAGCACACGGCACATGGCAGATAAAATCGGTTGATAAATGTAAACGTTATCGTGTTTTTATCCAGAAAAAAACGCAGCTCCTCCGTTTACCTCCATTTATTTTTAAGGCAGTCTTGCCCTCACAAACATGGCGGACGCGTTGATGTATCGCAGCAACGGCTCAAAGCGGCCAATGAGGAGTCTAGGTATTTATATGTCTATGGTTCTGAGTATCACTGCGCAGCACCCTTAGCAACCACCCTTAGCAACATAAACAATCAATAATATAACGTCATTACTGTTCCGTGTATTATGTATTTCGGCCAAATTGGCTACGTTCACACTGTCGATTTTTGGGATTGACAGCCAACATTTTCTTTATAGGTGCGAGTCTCGAAATGTCTCGATCACACAGCAGCTTACAGTTGTGTTTAGAATACGGTCTGTATGAACATGCAACGGGAGTCAAGCCCGTATTCCTTACCAGTAACCATAGCGACAGTGACCAAGTAAAATCAAAGATGGCGACGTCCATAAAACGTAAAGTCTTATCACTTTCTGACACGACAAGAGTCCAATCGAGCCGCGAGTTCATCCGTCATATCTTCATTAACCGACAGCAGCCTTTCAATTTGGGTGGAGAGCGGAGTATTCGAGTCGCGTGCAGACAAAACTGACGGGAGCGGCTCCGGTGGAAAACTGTCGGGATGTAAAAATTTCAGATGACAAACATGCAGCTCATTTCTCCGTCACTGTAAGTTACCGAAAACACGTAACACATGGTAGACGCGCGTTTGTGCGGCAGAACGGCTCTCTCTCGTGCTGTATGACGTGCAGTCCTGTTACGGTCACACAGCGCGTGTTCCAATGTGGTTG
This sequence comes from Sinocyclocheilus anshuiensis, assembly GCF_001515605.1. Taxonomy (NCBI): domain Eukaryota; kingdom Metazoa; phylum Chordata; class Actinopteri; order Cypriniformes; family Cyprinidae; genus Sinocyclocheilus; species Sinocyclocheilus anshuiensis. Next base: position 12,638 of record NW_015549620.1, on the reverse strand, counting down.
TGAGTCCTGAAGATGTACAGGTGTGAGTTACAGAATGCGGTTGTCACACCCGTAAATAACTGAACTGTGTGTGACCGTGAACGTAACCGTATTAAAGGGTTAGTCAGTACCGCCGCTCCCTATACGCAGAGTACGCAGTTAGCGTAGGGCACCAACTCCCAGGGGGGCACCATCCCAGTTGCTCAAAAAAAAAAAAAAAACTTGTCGCGCCATTCCCCCATCCGCGCTCGCAACCGCGCGCACCTCATGTTTGCGGCTGAATGCAGCTGATCATAATTGATGGATGGACATCTATGCTCGTGAAAAGACATCAGAAATCCGGCGCAGAGAACAAAAAAAAAAAAAGGTGAAAACGAAGCCCGTGCATCACTTTAAGGCACATTAATAATCCATAAAGTGTGTTTATTTCACCTTTTTTTTAACAAAACACTGTTACATAACTTTTACTTACAATATTGATACATGAAAAGTAAACGAATAAATAAATAAACACTAAGAAAAAAACACTAATTTAAAAATAAATACAAAAGTACCTGACAGCACTTCAATAAATGCACCACATACCGGCAAATTATCTGCATGGTTCAAACATTAATATATATTAGAGCTATTTCCTTCAAGCAAATATGTTTCAATAAGTGCCCACTTCTGTGGAAAAAAATCAGTTTTTAACTGCAAGTCCGCGGTCATTTTCTCAAATATATATATCTGTTTCAGTCTTTGTGTCCATTCTGTCACAGTAGGTTCGTGCACATTCATCCAGTTCACAGTGATTATCTTCCTGGCTGCCATTAGTAATATATGTAATACAAATAAGTGAGATTTACTGAACTGATCCGAGGGGAAACCATCTAGCAAAAAAAAATACTGGGTGCATTGATATATCTCTTCCTAAAATGTTACTAATTTCCCTTTTAACCCGCTGCCAATACAATACTTTGGGACATTCCCAGAATATATGCACATAGTCCCCCACCATTCCACATTCTCTCCAACACTGTGATAATGGTGATGTACTGTCAAATTTAGCAACCACCAATGGAACTCTGAAGAATCTCATTTTCATTTTCCAATCAAATTCCTTCCACGTTTGACTACTTATACCCTTATGACAGCCAGCACATATATTTGTCCACATCTCATCCTCTATTACAGTATTTAACTCTTAATTCCCAATTTCCTTTGATATGAAACGTGTCATCAGATTGGTCCTGCATTAACTTCCTGTAAATATGTGCTATATGATTTTTAGTAGATAGACCATGTTCAATAATATTAATAAAATATGTTCTGGAAAAACAAATGTCATATTTAAAAACTAAATAAAGTTTAAAAAAAAAAAAAAAAAACACTAATTTACAAATAAATACAAAAGTCCCTGACAGCACTTCAATAAATGCACCACATACTGGCAAATTATCTGCATGGTTCAAATATTAATATATATTAGAGCTATTTCCTTCAAGCAAATATGTTTCAATAAGTGCCCACTTCTGTCGAAAAAAGTCCGATTTTAACTGCAAGTCTGAAACTGCAAGGGAGAAAGTCTGGGTTACCTTTAATGGGTATTGCACGTGATAAGGCTATTACTCCTCTAAACTTTTTTTGTATGGTGGACCAAATTTTTACAGTATGCTTTATCCATACATTTTTTATCTTCACTCTTTTCTGTGCTTGCAAATCCATGAATGGCAGAACTGTCAGAGAAACTCCAGGAAGTGAGTTCTGTTCAATATTTACCCATTCTGCCTCCTTATCAATACCAAGCCACACAGCCATAGCCTTTAGCTGAGCAGCCCAATAATAGTATCTAAGATTAGGAAGGTTCAAACCCCCCCTGTCTTTATTTGACATAATTATTTTAAGTCTTATTCTTGGTCTTTTGTTTTGCCATATAAACTTTGAAATCATTTTTTCTAGTTTGTTAAATGCTGAGAGCAGAACCGAAACCGGTAGGGATTGAAATAGGAACAGAAGTCTCGGTAATATATTCATTTTCACTGTTTCTATCCTACCGAACATGGAGAGAGGTAGTACTTCCCATCCTGCCAAGTCCTACCAAACATGGAGAGAGGTAGTACTTCGCATCCTGCCAAGTCTTTTTTTATCATCTCAAAAAGCCGTGTATAGTTAGCTAGATATAAACGTGATGCCATAGGTGTAAGGATGACACCCAAGTATCTGAAGCCCTGACTAGACCATCGAAAAGATACCTCATTATCTAACTGAGTGGGCCAATGTCCTGAAATCATCATTGCCTCAGATTTCTCAGAATTTACCTTGTATCCAGAAACTAAGCCATAGTCTCTAAGGCACTCTAAAAGGGCTGGGATTGATGAAAGGGGGATTTCAATAAATAATAATACGTCATCTGTGTATAGCAATATCTTATGATCCTTCTCTCCTTTATCTGTTATCCCCTTTATTCTGGGGTTGCTCCTTATTAACTCCGGTAGTGGCTCAATGCTAAGAGCAAATAAGACTGGAGACATCGCATCTCCCTGACGAGTTCCCCTACCTAAATTAAAAAACTCTGAGCAATGTCCATTAACTCGAGCTCTTGACTTAGGATTTTTGTAAAAAGTCTTTACCCATTTAACAAAAATATCATGAAATCCCATAGAATTAAGAGTCTGCTCCAGAAACACCCAGTCCACCCTATCAAATGCTTTCTCAGCATCTAGGCTAAGAAGTATTGAGGGTGTTTTACTGTCTTTTCCAATTTGTTGTAAGTTTAAAGCTTTTCTTATATTATTTATGCCATATCGCCCATTGATAAATCCAGTCTGATCCAGTTTAACCAATTTTTTAATATGTTTTTGAATTCTGTTTGCTAGTATTGAAGTTAAAATGTTCATATCCTGACAAAGCAAACTTATTGGTCTATAAGACATACATTGCGTAGGGTCTTTTCCAGTTTTATGAATTACAGTAATAATTGCATCAGACCATGAGTGCGGGGTGTCTTCATTATTTAATACATAGTTAAACACCTTACATAAATTAGGAGCCAATTCATTTACAAATTCCTTATAAAATTCCCCGGGAAATCCATCTACGCCAGGTGACTTATTATTTTTGAATTTTGCAATAATCTCTCTTATTTCTTCTTCTGTGATAGGGGATATCATTTCCTTTGCTTCTTCTTCTGTTAGTTTATTTAATTCAATTGGTCGCAGAAAACTTTTAACTTTTTCTTCCTTATTTATTAATTTCTGGCCTTCATATAATTTTTTATAATAATCTTCAAATGCATTAACTATATCATTTGGTTGTGTTAGCATTATTGAGGTATCTGGGTGTTTAATTTTTGGAACTACCCTACTTGGTAATTGGAAGGCTAGAAGCCTGCTTGCTTTAGTACTCATCTCATAATATTTTCTACTTACGAATCTGAGTGCCCCCTCTGCTTTATATGTAAGCAAATCATCCAATTTCTTTCTTTCCTGTTTTAAACATTCTAGAGTTTTAATGTTACCTGTTTGTTTATGTTCAATTTCTAGTTTTCTGAAATTGAAGTTTATCTCATTTTGTTTGGCTAATCTCAATTTTTTATTCCTGG
>NW_015549620.1:2435-3447 GCF_001515605.1 Sinocyclocheilus anshuiensis | reverse complement strand
ATCTTGAACCGCAGTATTTTTATGTACGCATTTAAACGTCTCAGGTCTAAGATGGGTCGGAGACCACCATCTTTTTTGGGCACGAGGAAATAATTCGAATAAAACCCAGTGAGCTGTTCGTTGGGCTTTAGCTGAGAAATTGCCTTCTTTTTTAGAAGGGTCGCAATTTCTTCTGATAAAATCTGTGCCTGGACTTCCACAGTCATCACAGTCATGTGTACTCCTAAAAATGGGGGAGGTCGACGCCGGAACTGAATTCTGTAACCTGTAGCCAGTGCATCCCTAATTGATGACCGGGACTGGGCCACCTGTCTGCGCCATGGTTCCCGCCTGGCACTTCGACTGTCATCAAATCTCCGAAAACGACTATTCTGTCTTCCACCAATCTCCCATGATTGTGGTCGATTAAAGTGGGGAGGCTGTGGAGGCTGACCGCCTTGATATGACTGTCTAGTTATCCTAGAGCGACCAAATGTGCGCTGCACTGACTCTCTTCTACAACGCGCTTGTTCTGCTTTATCAAGCATTGCTTGAGAATCCGGGTGAAACACCCGACCTGGAGTAACTGGCATGTAAGTCAGTTCTCTTCTGATAGTGTCAGGCAGGGAGGTTTGTGCTAACCAGATCTGCCTACGAGAAAGTATTGCAGATGATATAGAGGCACCAATGTCCCTAGTAAGCTGTGCATGTGTAGCAAGGGCTGCATCCACCAAACCTAAAACGTTCCAATCCTCCTGACATATTTTTTCTCAGAGCAGCCAAAATTATGGCTAGAGCATTACCAGACCGGGCTGCACGTGTGGCCGCATTATAAATCCGACACACCAGATTACACGGTCTTCTCACATTGTTTCCTGGGACACCAGGGGTCATCAGCCACCCGGTCTGAACCTAGAGGTGTTAATGCTGCCATTTCACGCTCCACTGCTGGCATACCACCCATGCCTGTTTCTGTAGCATACTGTATTTTGACAAAGCGCCTGCAACCAGCATTGAACTGAGGGGCGGTTTT
>NW_015549620.1:0-2333 GCF_001515605.1 Sinocyclocheilus anshuiensis | reverse complement strand
CAGGGATCAAAACAGAAGGTTGGAACTGAGAGACCCCTGCCCACACCCCTTGCCCCACCGACGCTGTCTGAGTTTCAGTCTGTGTTTCCAACTCCAAAATTCTTGCAGGACTAAGAATTTGAGTGACCATATCAGGCTGTGCAGAGTCTCCATCATTAGCAGAAGACTTTGACTTATACCCCTGATCTTCCTCACTCACGTCTTGATCATTACTGCCAAACAGGGAGTCATGAGCATGAAGAGAAATAGCATCAGGAGGGTTACCTTTTCCCTCTCGATATGAAGGAAAATCATCTTCAGAAAAGACAACAGATTGCGTGCCTCTCCTCATTTCCTGAGGCTTAAAATGGTCCATCTTACCAGCCAGATCTCGTACGGTTGCCAAAATTTGCTGCTGGGTGTCAGAATGTGAATCTGAATTTTTTGTCCTTTTCTCACAGGTGGCCTCAGGACAGCTAGGAGAACGTTCTCTTCTTCGTTTAAGGGAGTGTGCATCAACCTTCGATGACTGGACTCCACTATTGGAGGCTACCGGTTTAATAAACCGGGCCCTTTGCACCCTTTCTTGCAGAGAGAAATTTACAGCAGCCGGACATGGATCTTCAATGTCCTCCAGTAAATGAGCCATTCCCAAACATGATGGACATTCCCGGTGACCATCACGAGGATGCAAAGTAGCATGACAGTAACAGCATAATGGTTGACTCATGATTGTTGAATATCCAATACAGCTGCGTACAGCCGTAACACAAATAACACACAAAATATAAATACCTTACTCCTGCGAACAGGAATTTGTTACTAAGTAATGTGTGTAAACACAACCAAAGCCAAATAAAATTTAACTCAATCCACTGCAAATAGTAGTATCATAGTGCAAGCATATCAATTCTCAGTTTGTTCAGTCAATCTTAGATCATTATCGAGGAAAACCGTTTTCCTTCTGGCTATCAGTTCAGCAAAAAGAGTGGGCGAGCTACATGCTTTGTCAGTAAGTGACGATTGTTTGAGATGGAAAACGGATTACTCAGGGGTGTCTCTCTGGCCGAATCCGGCTTTTCTTCCCAAGATTCTCAATCCTTGCACAATCAATCAGGCAGTTGAACTTGCAGCCTTTAAACCTGACCCAGATTCCTTATCTACAGGTCTTGACCTTTCTAGTCTGTGCCCAGTAAGAGCACTCCGCACATACATTGAGCGCACACAGGGGTGGCGGCAGTCACATAATCAGTTGTTTCTGTGTTTTGATAAAAAAAGTATTGGGCGACCAATCTCGAAGCAGCGTCTCTCACACTGGATAGTGGACACTATTGCACAAGCGTACTCCACCCAGAGCTTACCAGTTCCAGGGAACCTGGTGGCTCATTCTACTAGGAGTCTAGCCACATCATGGGCAGCACTGAAAGGTGTGGCACTTACAGATATATGTGCAGCGGCCTCATGGAGTTCACCTTGTACCTTTGCCCGGTATTACAGGGTCAATGTGGCAGAACCAGTTTCATTTGGGTCTGCAGTTCTACGGTCAGCTTCTAAGCAGGGATGTGAGGAAGGAGAGGCTTCTCACCCCTCGTGACCTTGATGGTACTAGTCATCCAAGGTAAGACCGTGGTGACGGTCTGAGTGAGGTCGAAATAGATCGTAAGTTATGACTATAACTATGGATCTATGAGACCGAATGATGACCGTCACCATCTCTTGTCACTCGGGATGAACTGAGGCGTTTCAGGCAAGAGGAAGTGCTTTGTTCACCCGGATGTTTTATAGTGAACCAACCACTCAGGGTCAGTCACCTGACTTTGTTTACATTAGGTCTCGGAAGGGAGCAGAATGGCGTCATTCAAGGTAAGACCGTGGTGATGGTCTGAGTGAGGTCGAAATAGATCCAACATGTTCCAGTAATGTATTAAAAATAATAAAGTAAAAATAAAAATAAATAAAAAATCAGCTGTCAAAGGCAAGTATTTAACATAAACGAAAACAAAAACATGAACTATATACATGAACAAGACTTCCACACATCCATTCGGCCAAGTTCTTGTCTCGCAGGCCAAATCCCGTTGTAACAGGCGCAGGAAATTGTGACGCTGACTCCCTGGGGTATCAAAAGTGCACCGGGTGCGTGCAGCCATTCTGTTTTTGAAACACGGCCGCCTCCAAGAGTGATTTCCACTCAGAATTCAAAATATCAGCAAGCATCCGTCAATTTACAAACAAATCCATTATTATCCCGAAAATAAAGAAGAGAGGGGGAAAAAAAACGTATGAATACTGTTACGTCTCTGATGATCATTTTTATCTAGGGATTAGAAGAGGTAACATTAAGTTGACATTAA
>NW_015549619.1:289162-291649 GCF_001515605.1 Sinocyclocheilus anshuiensis | reverse complement strand
TTAATTTTTCTGGATTCCATTTTAATTATTAAATTAAAATATTAATATTTTTTTATAATAAAAAGGTATCTGATTGAAATCATGCAACTTGTACAATTTTACAACAATTTATTAAATGTCTAACAAAATTACATTTTTGGGGCCCTAATTTTTCCAAAATGTTGTGCTTTTCTGGATTCCATTTTAATGGTTTGGTAAAAATTTGTAATGAATGAATAAGGCATTTATATAGCGCTTTATTGTGTATTGTTAATAAACAAAAAGCATGTTTAATCAATTGAGCCTTAACAGTTTAATAATTTAAAAAAAAAAAGTACAGTAATAAGGCCTTGTTTATTTTTCAGAAAATCTGTGATATTCTGATGACATTTTTCTGGTTTCATTTTTAGTTAAATTAAATTTTAGTTATCATAAACCGTGTCTAATTAATTTATATCATGAAACCTTTACAATTCATTATGTGACTAAATACAATTTTGTTATCAAAAAACAGTGGTCTTCAGATGAACTCTTAAAACATTAAGAATTTAATTAATCAAATGTGATCAAATGAAAATTTAACAATTGCTTTTATTTGGTACACAAAGTGATGCACAACTGGGGCCAGTTGCACCAGCTAGACAAAAAATCTGGGTGTAAATCCTACACTGGGCTTTGCAACATCCAGCTTTACGATAAATATTTACATCTGTTGCACCAACTAAAACTACGATCAGTCGCAACTACGCCCGGCGTAGACAATGCGTGTCCATGCTGACACATTCTCCCGCAGTGATGGCTGAGACGACATTCACACTGCAATGACTACAACTACTAATATAAAACTGAATTGCTCAAGACATCATAACAAGTGAAGTCACCGCCATGATTTTATTGAGTAAACATTTTCTAACAAGTCCGCGTTTTTTTTATATCTGAAGTCTCCCTGCACATTCCCATGACAGATTTCTTCAAACGAACATTAAAAATGAAGGCAGCAGGTTAAGTAAAATATAATGAATGTAATAAAATGCTTCTCTCTAAAGTTATTTTTTTCTAGCTGACTATCTAGTTTATGTACAATGAATGTCTTTCCTGAGGTAAATGTGACTTTACGTGACAGTTTTACTGACGTCTTACTGTGGCTGAAAAAACGGATTTATAGTTTGTATTTTGTGATAAAACTGACAGAATTTGAAAGCTGATACTGTATTTGTAATTAAAAGCAACAAAGCACAAAACTTACTGCGATTATTGGATGGGAGGCACGCTACAAATAATGAATGGAATTAAAGACGTGTAATATTTTACTGCATAATTACATGCTGTACAGAAATATAGTTTTTATTAGGTCAATTACTGTCGGAAGTGTGGTATAGTCTACACCGAGCTTCGTGATTGATATAGCTTATCCTGCCCGAAAAGACCATAAACATTGTAGTTCACGTCTGCAGTAATAATTAACTAACAGACATGAATCATAAAAACTAATAATGTCCGAGCAAATCATGACTTTTCACTTTACACCTACCTCTGACTAGGCGTAAGATTTAATCTCAGACGTAGCACTACGCCGAGACGGTGCAATGGATATAAATTCTACACAGGACTTAAAGCGCATTTTACGTCCAGCCTAGTCTTACAACCGGGTGTACGTCCAGCTGGTGCAACCAGCCCCAGAGGTTTACTGTAAAAATTAAAACATGGAAGAAAAATTGTGATTTTTCCTAAAAAGAGAAAAAGTTTGTCATTTTATTTTGACTTAACTGCTTCACAAGTGTCATTGGTTCATGATTCAGAATAGATGTAATGTTGTGTGTTTTTTTTGTCAGACTTGCTGTCTGTTTATTATCTTTGTATTATTTCACATAATAGACCCATATCTCATCACATTCACTTGAGACCGCAAACTCATTACTCAACTAAACCGTATGTCTTCCGAAGCTTATTGTCTATCATTCTTCTCGGTGTTCCTCCACAGACGCTGTCTCCACACGCATGACCCATACTGCATCTGGCTGCGGACGGGACGCTGTGCTGACGTGGCTCCAGGGTTCAAGTAAGAGTGACATCACTTCCTGCAGCTATCACATGGAGCCTAAATGAGCCCAAACTAAACTTCCTGTCTGTGTTTTTATGGGGTGTGTGTCTGTGTCTGTGTCTGTGTCTGTGTGTGTGTGTGTGTGTGTCTGCGCGTGTGTGCGTGTGTGTGTGTGTGCGAGTGTGTGTGTGCGAGTGAGTGTGCGAGTGCGAGTGTGTGTGTGTGTGTCTGTGTGTGTGTGTGCACGTGTGTGTCTGTGTGTGTGTGTGTGTGTGTGTGTGTGTGTGTGTGTGTGTGCGCGTGCTTGAGCCTAATCACATCTCTCTCTCTCTGTGTGTGTGTGTGTGTGTGTGTCAGAGTTGAAGGTGGACATCAGTCGGCCGGTGAGAGTCAGTCCCACTCTGGTTAAGATTGAACAGGCGAAGGTCTTCTAGAAGAGACTCTTTCCTGAGAGGGAGCCCAGAACC
>NW_015549619.1:282733-288827 GCF_001515605.1 Sinocyclocheilus anshuiensis | reverse complement strand
ATTTGAATGTGTGTGTGTGTGTGTGTGTGTGTGTGTGTGTGTGTGTGTGTGCGTGCGTGTGTGTGTGTGAGTGTGTGTGTAAACAGGGCGGGGTTTGAGCAGGACATTGACGGTGACCAATCACATTCATTTGACAAATGCACAGGTAAGTGAGTCGCTGTCACATTACAGCAGCGATGCTTCACTTCTGAGCTAGATGCTGCCATAATACTTTATTTTAATCTCAGATATATATGGATCTTGCAAGTATAAGAGAGAATTTTGGCACTGATGTTTGATTAAAGTTTGTCATTTAACATAAGAGGAAGTGATAAGCTTGATTCCATGCTGCTTTTATCAGTGACTTGATGTAACAGACCTGTTAAAAACTAATGTAATACTAATGAACTAATGCTGATCTCTTCTATATTTGTGTATGTTCAGATGTGATGTCAGCAGCAGGAAGTGATGTGAACTCAGCTGTGGATTCAGCCTCTGGTCAGTGTCACACACATTATGATCTGATCGAGTTTTTTGGACAAATATTTTAAAAATCTAAAAAATGTGCATTCAAATGTTTTATTTTTTTTGAGCATCTCAGTTGCTCCATCAGGCTTTTATGGCTCATATAGTCTGATATAGTGAGAATATGGAGGAAAAACAGCTCAAAATATGAATTTGGTGCAGATGCTGATTTTATATGATGAGATTCTGATGCTTGTAATGTAAATCAATGAGATCTTTCTAACAGTGCAGCAGATACTGACATAAAATGCTATAAATATCAGTGGTCGCTCTATATCTCCAGTAACATGTCTCAGTAAGATGAGATTGAAATGCTCCAAACATATAATGCAGTGATTGAGAGCTGAAGAAATAAAGGCTCCTCAGAAGATGTGAGATGTTCTGGAGGCTTGTGAAGATAATTCCTCCGCTGAGGAACAGTGAAAGTAAAGCTTCTGGAAACAAACGCTCCTCAAAAGATCCTGAGGATCAGATTTGAGACTCTAAAACATGATTGATGGAGAATCAAGTAAAGCTGAGCCGTTTCAGTCCAGTAAGAGTTCATCTGGAGATATTACTGCAGTTATTCTGACGCTTACTTGATCAAAATCAGTCCAGATCTGACAGCAGAAAGACACGAGAAGAGTTTCTATCATTACTCTAAAAGAGCTTTCACTCAGACATGAGGAGATTGAGTGTGAAACAGCAAAGTTTGATCATGCAGCTCAAAAACAACAGAACAAAGATGCAGAGTAAACCTTAATTTTGGTGACAAATATTTTTACATTCAGATTGCTAAAACATTTGCGTTGCAATTAAAACCATGTAAAATAAAAAAAAGTGCAACCCAGCGTAACAATTTATCCAAAGGAACCTACAATTTCTATTCATTAGACAACTACATTAGTATTAGGAACAAAAGAATTGTAATTGACAGCTAAATATGAGATGAACGAGAGTAAAGAATAAGATCAGTCTGTCTCTGTAGGTGTAAAGCAGCTCCCTGACGCGCCGGGTCACTACACTCTTCTGGGCTCGTGTGTGTTGGTGGCGTTCGTGTTGGGCGCCGTCGTGTCAGGTTTGCTGGTGTCCTGTTACTGCGGTCAGAGATCCCACCAATCACAGGAGCCCGAGGCGTCGCTCTCGCTCAACAGCCTCGCCACATTCAGCCGCCTCACAGACACCAAACCAGACAAGAACGACCTCCCGTCCTCTCAGACCTACAGCTCCGTTAAACCACATGCTACTGAGGAGGAGCTCGTCTCGAACCTGCCCACTCCTGATTCGACCCCGGAGCTGCCAATCAAGAACTTAAAGGCTCTAAACAGCCAATGGGAGAGAAGCCACACCCACAGCTTCACCCTGCAGGTGTTTCCCACCAATCAGACGCTTCCCAGCAATCACACGCCCTCAGAGAGCCACGATGATGATGCGTTTACACACATGCAGAATCTTGATCTTGCGAGTTCATCCTTGCACATGCCAACATCGTATTACAGCTGCCTAAAAGACATGCCTGAAACCTCAGCGTTTCCGCTACAAACGCTTTCTGAGCGGCCAGACTGCAGCACAAGCTCCTCACAGCACCACATGCTTATAAAGATGCTCACAAACGCCCGCCAGCACAGCTTCAACCAGAAATCAGCGCAACCGGGAAACATCTACGAGCTTCACAGGCCTTTAATCGCAGGCGGCTCGTGTCTGACGCGACAGCACAGCTACAGCGAGCCTCCGCTGCTCCAGCGGGCAGCTATCATCAGACGCACAGAGTCGCTCAAACCACAGATCCCACCCAAACCCACAAACATACCCCACAAAACACTACACCTGCCCTCGCACGCCAAACACAGCTACTGAGACACCACCAGCACACCAAAGGTCAGAGGTCAAAGACACGGCAGGTTTGGAATTGAATACTAGCATACTGATCACTGCACAGTGTATACTGTATATAGCACTTTATACTATTATGTTGCATGTTTAATTCAGCAGTTGAGGTCCAGTTGACTTTCAAATAAAAAGGTTATTTTGCATTTCTAATGCGATTTTGTTTCCCTTGACAAAAATCTAATTTTTTCTATTGGCTTCTGTATTATTTCAGAAAATAAGCTCTTGTGACCAACAAAATCTTTAGCATACTGATTACATTGGGTATATGGGAAACATGTTTAATTCGGCATTCGACGTCTAAGTATCTTTTTTATTTGTAACAAACAAATGCTATTTTACAATTTTAACACTATTTCTGTTCCCTCGACCAAAAAGCTCAACAAATAGGATTTTCCATTGCCTTTTAGATTAGACTTATTGGAAATTCAAGACAAGTTTTGTCTTTAAAACAATCTTAAGAAAAAAAGATGAGAATTTTTAAAAAATGTTTTGGGAATACTAAAAAAAAAAAAAAAAATGTAGTTATTTTGTATATTTATTAGTGCTGTCAAACAATTAATCGCATCCAAAATAAATTTTTTTGTTTGTATAATATATGTGTGTATATTGTGTATATTTATTATGTATACACACACATGCATGTATATATTTAAGAAAAATTTTACGTTTATATATTAAATATATTTAAATATTTGATATAAATTATATGAATATAAATATATACATGCAAATATTTTCCAAATATATACTGTATGTGTGTGCATTTATACTGTATATACATAATAAATATACACAATATACACACATTATGTATACAAAAACTTTTATTTAGGATGCGATTAATCGTTTGACAGCACTATTATTTATTTTTGCATATTCGTTAATCGAAATTACATTTTCCATTGGCTTTTTGGATAAACATCTCGGGGATTTGAGAAAGGTTTGAGGATATCCTAACTTTTAAGTTATTTACAAAGTTTTTTTTAAGAACTATTTTCAGTTCAAATTCTTAAGTTTTGTCTTTCAAAAAATCTGAAGGAAAAAAGATTAAGAACATACAAAATTCTTCAATTCTTCTAACGTTTTGTGTTTTTAACGCAATTCTGGTTATCTCATCAAAATCTTGACAAATAGGATTTTTCTTAGAATGAGCTCTATGACCAGCACACCTGAGCATACTAATTACTGCACAGTATATACTGTATATAGCAAACATGAGCTCATTACGTTGCATGTTTAATTATTCAGCATGTGGCATCCAATTAACTTTAAAATAAAACGGTTATTTTGCATTAACGCAATTTTGGTTCCATCGAAGAAGTCTTGACAAATAGGACTTTTCCAAAAGTTGGAGGTTATCCTAATTTTAAGGACTTGTGATGATTTTTAAATAACTTTTTTTTAAGGAATACCAACTAATTTCTTGAGTCAAATCAAATGCATAGCATTGTGGGATACAGTATTCCATATTGGTAGATCATTCACATACTGTGTCCAGTAAACATACTGCAGGAGAAGAATGAATAGTATGCTAGTATCTCTTCTGAACATCAGTCAGAAAACTAATGCAGTTGAGTGCGTTTGTGTAGCAGTGACTCAATGCAGTGTGTGTGTGTGTGTGGTGAGTGAGTGAGTGAGTGAGTGAGTGAGTGAGTGAGTGAGTGAGTGAGTGTGTGTGTGTGAGTGTGTGTGTGAGTGAGTGTGTGAGTGTGAGTGTGAGTGTGTGAGTGTGAGTGTGTGTGTGTTTTCATTGAGGAGGAAGCGACACGAGCCGGACTGAACTCTTTATCACCGGATCACGTTCACCAGTGAATCAGTAAAACCTCCACAGCATCACATCAGACTGACATTATTAACACAGAGGTTGCTCATGTGTTTAACTGCATTAATGAGATATAATGTGTTTGCATTGATTTGTGCCTTACATGAGAGAGGTCAGAGGTGATGATGTTCCCATTCATCTCAATGCAGGACCTTCTGGAGAGCACCGCTTCATGAACAATTTCACAGACAGGTTTCATTGAGTTGTAAATGTCATGTGACCGATCAATCTGTGTTAGAAATCTCTGCAGGAAACAGAAAAATGTCTCTTTAATGCTTTCGAGAGCCTCTGAAAATATTGGTGACTGGTGAAGTATTTAATTATATATTCACAGATTGCATTTTGCTTGCAAAGAACACATTTCATCAGAAAACATTTTCTGAAGGAAGTATTTTGGGGCCTGCAGCAAATATGAGAGACAGGATGTGATGTTATGTTTATTTGAATGAGCTATACATAATGATGAGTAATAAATGCTGTGCTCTCACACAGCGGGAATTGCTGAAGGTTTTATTCTTTATGCAAAACAATCTAAATGAGACTCCATGTTTGATTTTTAGATAATTTACTATTGAAGTCTGTTTAAAGTAAAAGAAAAAAAGAAGGCAACTTTGACTTTTTATATAACAGTTTGGACTTTATATCTCGCAATTCTTAATTGCTAGAAACAAAATGGCAAGATATGCTTTTTTATGACCTCTCGCAATTGTTTTTTTTTTTTTTATAGGAACAAAAAATAAAAAAGGAAATTGAAACATTTTCTCTCTCTTTTTTTTTCCTCGCAGTTGCGAGTTTGTATCTCACAATTCTGTTTTTATTCCTGTCACAGATTAAAAATAAAAAAAGGTAATTGCATTTTTTTGTATCTTACATTTGTTTGTTTTTCTTGCAAATTGCAAATAGATTTTCTCTCACAATTGTTTTTTTTAATAGATTAAAAAAAATAAAAACATAATTATAATTTGTTTCTAATCTGATTTTTTCTCTCACAATTGCAAGTTGCAAGGAAAAGTCTGAATTATATATAAATATAAACTCAGAACTGTGAAAAAAATCTGAATTGTGAGATAAAAATCTATCCAATTCTGTGGCAGAAACAAGCTTTCATACATTTAGATCCTCTGCTCATCAAACTAATTTTTACTGCCTAAAATCACAGGTCGGAGGTCAAAAAAAGACCTGCAGTCCTGCACTTGTGTGTGTGTGAATGGAAAAGAATGGAGCTGCGACAAACCCCTCCTCCTCTGACAGTAGCTCCACCCACCTGACCAACGGAGGCTGTGATTGGTGCAGCCTGAGCGTTTGTATCAGTTTTAATAAGACCACTATATTGTGTGAGATGACTATGAATTTGTGAGTTTCTCAGGAGATAGTTATTCTGTGTAATCTGAATGAAATCACTGATCATTAATCAGAATCAGAATCAGAATGAGCTTTATTGCCAGATATGTTTACACATACAAGGAATTTGTTTTCGGGATAGAAGCTTCCACAGTGTAACAGAATGACTGACAGAACAAAAAACAGATAAAAAATAGAACAAGTAAATAAGGAATAAAAATTCCCCCGACTACATTGTCCAGCAAAACATCAGAATAATCGAAAACCGGTGAAATATCAGGTGGTGTGTACTTCCGAATGTCCAGCAATTCGTCTCTGGTGAAACTGATTGCAGGGATATAACTAAAGACAGGACAAACTAACAAAAACATAAAAACAACTGCGGAGCACGCCACGGAGGCAGCCATCAGCGTCGGCGCCATCGTTAGAATCATGTATAATAAATGTATAATAGAATCAATAATAATAAACTGGCACAGTTAAATGCTCTTGTGCACTTATTATATATGTGTGAGAGAGTGTGTGTGAGTGTGAGTGTGTGAGTGTGTGTGTGTGTGT
>NW_015549619.1:266727-282677 GCF_001515605.1 Sinocyclocheilus anshuiensis | reverse complement strand
GTGTGTGTGTGTGTGTGTGTGTGTGTGTGTGTGTGTGAGTGTGTGTGTCTGTGTGTGTGAGTGTGTGTGTGTGTGTGTGTTTAGTTGTTATTAATTTGATTTTGGTTTTAGTTTAAGTTATTTAAGAAATGAAGTTAAACTAAATTAAAATGAGAAATGTTGCCTTGGAAACTAGCTGAAATAAAATAAGCTTTTTTATATATTTTATTTTGAGTTAAAAAAATATATTTTTATGGTTTTAATTTTTCAATGGAAAATATGTTCATATGTACAGATGTTAAGTAATGTAAAAGTTTCGACTGATTTGTCAATTTGAAAAGTGAATTGATCATTTATTATTTCAATTAATTATTATCAAGGCTGCTTTGAAACAATCTGCACTGTATAAAGTGCTATTTAAATAAATGTGACTTGACTATTAAATTAGCCTTATTTTCTCAATGTAAAATATGACATTTATTTTGATTTTGGGGTGAAACGTGTTTTTGTGGTATTCACTCACATACATATATACAGGCTTATCTTGACAATTACATACATATATCAAATCTTTATATATAGATCAAGAGCATTAATGTGTCATCTGTGCATTAGCTGACAGTGACAATACATTCATATATCAACAACAATAAACTTGATGTATAATCATCTAGAACTGTTTACAAAGTGATTTATAAAGGGAGGTGTTGTCACCATATATGGTTCATTGGAGGCGTTTCTGAATGTAAATGAACGTGAACGAGTATGTGGGATTTATCAACAATGATTACTCACTGTAATTGACTTTCTGAGATAACTCACAATTCTGACTTAGAGGCACAATATGTAATTTTCGCCACTAGAGGGCGTGTATTCAAAACAAACAAAGAGACAAAGGCGTAGTTTGATGACGCTGTGACTGAGTGTGGAATCATGGGAGTTGTGCTCTTCATCCTCACAGCCGACGCAATCCGACGGGACTCAGACAGAAATCATGTTCATGGATGAGCTAATGATTTATTAACGTAGTAGAATGAAGCGGGGTGGGCTGAAAGCTGTCGAAGCAAAATGAGGCGCTGAACGAGCGTGACACACGGCTGGAAAGCAGCGGAGCTTTTATTATGCCACAGTTGACTGCTTCTGCTGCTTCCGGTCGTGCGTATGTGGGGTAAAGCAGCGCTGTTTTATCATACTAGATACATTTAGTTCTGTTATAATGCTACTCTGTGCGCTCGTCACCGGTCTAATAAAACACAACATATTAAAGCGTCTTTGGTGTTTCCATGTTTTCTACAAAACAAAACCGGAACTCGATGACGTCATTAGCAGGCGACACAATGACACTATAGACATGCTCCGTGTCACTAGTTAAAATTGCTTATTTCTCTGGATTTAAACATTCTTTGAAACATTTGGGATAATGTAAGTACACAAGTCAGCAAAATATATAACACTGTTCTAGTGGATTTTGGATATTTTAATAAAAAATGTATCTTACATATTGTGCTTTTAATTCTAACATTTTCTCTCAATTCTGACTTTTTTTTCTCTGATTTCTGAGTTTGTGTCTGGATAATCTAACTTCTTTCTCTAAATTCTGATTTTTTTCCCCTACAAATTCTGACTTTATGTTTTACAATTCTGACTTTTCTCTCTGAATTATGAATTTAGGCGTAAGTCTCGCAATTCTGTTTTATTTTGTTTCCGGCCTGGAATAAAAAAAGGTAGTTTATATCTCTCTCTTTTTTTTCAAATTTGATTTTTTTTTCATAGCCTATTTGAATATTTTTGCATAAATGTCTTGAATGGAGTTGTGCACTGTATGCTTATTAAAACTATATATGTGTGTTTGTTGATATACCCAGAGCTGATTACATCTACAGGATTACGTAATCAGCTTCCAAAAATTAAGTATTTGTAATTAGATTAAATTACAATTTAAAATACTTGTAATCAGACTACAGTTACATTTTAATGGATTACTTAATTACATATATTCACACAATAGCAATAAATTATTCATAATTTATTGATTCTTCCTAATTTTTTTTTATCTTTTACATTTTTCTTTCTAAAATGGCTACATGACATGCATGTAAACAAAATATAATTTTTTTTACTTTGTTAATTTAAAGTGATTTATTTTCATTCTACATTTTTATGACTTAATTAATCATTAGCTTTTCATTAAACTCACAAACCCCAGTTTGGGAAACCCTGAAATCTAATGCTTAATTTACTTTACGTTGTTAATAACAACGCATGGAATATATTACTTTGCATTTTAATATCAATAAAGTACAATATTATTCTATTTAAATTAGTGCTGTCAAACGATTAATCGCGATTAATCACATCCAAAATAAAAGCTTTTGTTTAGATAGTATATGTGTGTGTACTGTGTATATTTATTATGTATTTATAAATACACACACACGTGCATGTATATATTTAAGAAAAATATGTTTATATATTAAATATATTTGTATACAACATAAAAATAAGAATATAAATATATAAATGTGTATACATGTAAATATTTTCAAAATATATCCATGCATGTGTGTGTATTTATATATACATAATAAATAAACACAGTACACACACATATACTATCTAAACAAAAGCTTTTATTTTGGATGTGATTAATCGTTTGACAGCACTTATTTAAATCAATGTGATAAACAAGTTATGTTAAAAGTAATCTAAAAGTATTACTAACTACAGTTTTTGTCATGTAATTAGAAATCAGTAACAGACTACAATTTGTAAGCAATCTAGCTCTGGATATACCATTTCTGAAAATGTGTTTGATGAATTTTGTGATTGGTGGATGATATATTATCCAGTTTTTTCACTGGTTGTTTGCAAGTTTGAGTTATGCCCTTGTTTGTTTTTAAAGGAACCTATGCACACCTGCAAACTTTCAGCCCTGATGAAGGCCAGTGAGCTGAAATGCGTTGGCATTTAATTACATCTTTTAATTACATCCTTCATCCTTGACATCACAAGTGTTGCTGGTATTGTCCCAACCTAACGTTTTTTCCATGCACCTTGTTGATTGTGTAAAGTTGCATGCACCAGAACAATCAAACTATACCTTATCTCATAATTACGACTTTTGTTCTCACAGCTGTGATGAAAAAATGCCTGTATTGTGAGATAAAATGTCACTTTTGTTATTATTTTTTTTATCTCGCTTCCATGTACACTGTAAAAAATGACTGTGAATTTAACGGTAAAAGACTGTAAAAATGCTACAGTAAAAACCTGTTAAATGGTTAACGGTAAATTCCCCTACTATATACGGTGAAAAACTGTATTGGACATTAATTTTAGTATGCCATTTTTGGAAGTGAAAAAGCAGGTATAATTTACAGCGAATAACCGTAAATTGACATTCCCTGAATTCCCTGCGTTTTTTGTTGTTGAAATAACTATGTTTCTTCTTAGTTTTTTCTTATCAGTTTTGTATATTAGGGTTGTATGTTACACCTAATGTTGTTAAATGAATGTTTATTGCATTATTGCAGTTTCATGTGTGTCACCGTGATGGTGTTTAGTGTCTGTGTGAATGACACTGTGCACTTCTATATATGTTATTATTTAAAAGCTGCTTGTGATGGGCTTTGGTTCATCATGTGACTTTCTCATCAACACCTGTATTTGGTGGTTATCAGTGTATTACAAAGGTACAAAGCAGATTTCAGTACTTCAATAGGTTGGTATATTAACATTATATCAGTTAATGAAATTACGGTATTTAACTGTAAATTGAAGTTAAAACCTAAAACGTTGCTACCGTATTTTTTACGGTAAAATTCCGGCAACCAAAGCTACCGTTATTTTACCGTAAATTTTACGGAATTTTTTTTACAGTGTAGTTCAGACTTTGGTTAATTTACTGTGCAAAAGCCAGAAATATCCAAGTGGGGCTGAATGAACAAGCGGTTTCATCTGTGTCTGATCATCTCATATCGAGTGATTTTAATACAATGAGCCGCTCGTCGTTCGTAGGTTCGCAGGCTGAGGATGCCAGATGTCTGAAACACTTGAGATGCATGGTCGAGGAGTGCAGGGTCCTCCATTCAATCATGAGCCCTTGTCTGTTTCATGCATATTTCATACAGGTCCAGATCCCTTTCATTACTGAAATGAGCCTCAGTGTGATGATAGCATGTAGCTCTTTTGCCGAGACTGTCATGTTTACACAGTTTATTCACACAGGTTCGGCTCGTGCTAGTAAGAAAGGCGAATTGAAGAAATCACAAATGAGATCAAATTTAAGCAAAATGCTTATTTCTATACTCTATAGGAATTTTAGGAGAAACACCCGAGAGGTTTTATTTCAAGAAAACATAACTTACACGTATACTTACAGGTCGTGTTATCTATTTATGAATTCAGGGTTGATCTGGTGAAATCATTCAGAAGCTCTAATCACATAAATGTTTCCTCTCATGCAGCAACACCCATCCATAATCAATAACATATGGATTCATGTGGGTTCATGAAACTATAGACACACATTCACTTTAAAAGAAACAAAAAGATTTTTTGAAGCTGTGAATAAAAGAAAGATTATTGGAGTATGTTTAAGACGATTCTATTTCTTTCTTTCAGAATTTTATGTTTAATTCAACACGTTATTGCCATTTCTTTGTTTTTAATTGTGAAATTTACAAGCAATTTCTGAGTGAAAATAGTTTCTGCACCGCTTTTCACTCAGAAATCGTTAGTAAATTTCCAATAATCCTTTATAGCTTCAGAAAAATCACACCAAATTTCAGCGTATATAATATGATTAATTTACATGGAACATACAGTAAATATGAACTTTTTTAGGAATGATATTTAGAATGAAGTAATCAAATATGAAGTTTTTAAAAAAAAAATCATAAAGACTGTAAATAAATGCATAACTTATAAAAAGAATATTGGTTTATTGTTTTAAAACTGGACTGACAAATAGATTGAGAAACACAATTTAAAAGTTGCATTTAAAATTAACTATTTTATTGTTACATTTTATTCTTAAATATTAAATGTAGCTATTGAATAACTAAATAATATAACGTGTTTATTTATGTCAATTTAAAAATCTGTTTTTTTTTCAATTATTTAATATTTTAGTATCATTCTTATTTTTCCATATTTAACAGCTGTTGGTTGATAAGAAAAGTCTTGCATTAATATGACAGACTTTATTTATTTTAACAGCTATTTACCCATACACTGAAAAAAATTGATTAATTGAACTTACTAATTGTTTTTAAGGTAAGTGCTTGCAATCAATTTATTTGAGCTACATTTAAATAAACAAATGTAGCTGACTAACTCTCAACATTTTTTTTTTTTAATGTAGCTAAAATAAATAGTTTGTAACCACTTACCTTAAAAAATTTGTATCATTTTTTTTTCCCAGTGTATTTTGAATTAGGCATGTTTTAGAGTTGAAGGAAATGTCTGTAAACTTAAAGGAAAAGTTTTTTTTTTGACAGTAAATTATCATTTTTTTCTACAGAATCTTTTCAAGTTCGGCTCCATAAACTATGACATGGGGAAGTTTACTTGTGATGATTCCTCAGTCATGACAAGAGCTCAACAGAATTCTATTCTACTCTATTCTCTTCTGTTGAGTATCAGTGAGTTAGTTTGGCGTCTCCGCAGGTGTTTGAGTTTCTGAACCTGATCCTGTGCTGCTCTCACATTAATAATTCACAGGCCAAGCATTCAGGGCTCCTGGATCTCTGAGCGTCAGAAATGAACCGCAGCAGAAAGTGAAGGATGTCCAAGAGAAGATGGGTGGAATTCAAGATCTGCCAAACCATCAGCTGTTCAGCTCCGGTCGGCCGCAGGACTAGACCTCCATCTCCTGCTGCTGCTGCAGGTATACAGCCAGTATTTCACACAAACTCACACTTCAGAAGAGCAGAACGCCTCGGAGAGGCTGACAGGGAACGCTCTCAGAAGGTTTTGGCAAGGTTCTTCCATAACGTTAATAGAACGTTCATTCAAAGTTATCTGTATGTTTTCAAAATGTTAGCTAAAAACATTATTTATACATCATTCATGGAACGTTTGTTTTCTGAAACATTTTAGTTTTTCTAAATGTTACTAATGTACTTGTTTCAGAATGTTTAGAGGACATTCAAAAGTAACATTCCCATAATGTTTGTAAAGTGATAAAATGTAACAGTCATTTAACCAAAAAACATTTTAAAAATATAAAAAAGCTGGGCGTTTAGAAATTTTAGAGCACATTCAGAAATAGCGTTTTCATTACTAAGAATGATGTAGCAAAACATTCCTAGAATATATTTTTGTTAGCTGTCTTGTCTTTATGAATGTTCTCAAAACGTTAGCACAAAAACATTATTTATACATCCTTCATGGAACTTTTTTTTTTTTTCCCTGAAACGTTTTAGTTGGATGTTCATGTAACATAAAAAAATTTTTTTTTTAAATTTCAAAACGTTTAGAGAACATTTAAAAGTTACATGTTTGCAAAATTATTAAATTAGAATGTTCACTGAACGTTCACATGACCAAGAAAAAACGTTTTTAAAAACATTTAAAGCCTGGACAACTTGATAATTCATAGAAATAACATTGTCATAAAAAAGTTATGAACAAATGTTCATAGTATCGTCTTCCTGTAACGTGTAATAATGTTCTCAAAGCGTTACCACAAAACCTTTATTTATATATTTATATATATATTTTTTACATACCTTTTATTTGAACGTTCGTCTAACATTCTATAAATGTTACTATTTTTCCAGAATGTTCAGAGAACATTCGAAACTAACGTTTCCATAACATTTGCCAAAGAATAACATGGAATGTTCCCTTAAAGTTCAAATAACCAAGAAAATGCTTTTAAAATATTTAAAAACCTGGAAGTTTTGAACGTTTAGAGACCATCCAGAAATAACGCTTTCATAACGTAAAAGGAACGTTAGCAAAACATTCTGGAACATATTTTGTTGGCTCAATTTCTTGACTGACGCTTTTTTAAAAATATAGGATACAGATAAAGAGGTGATTACGGTGTTTAAAAGACTAACAGACCTCTTACTGTGTCTTTAATTATATATTTAATAAGATAACTGGACAGCGATTGACAATATAATCTGACGTCACAACAATACTGGGCGATATATGTAAAGTTCAATTCAGTATAATATGGATCATAAATACAGGACGACATACAAAAATGTGTCGATCATATAGCTAATAAACAATTATCAATCATTTATATTTGCATGCTGCTGCACATATAACTGATATTGTTTGCGCAGCAATATTTGCAGGCAAATTTCACGCGTTCCATTTAAAGACTTTTGGCTTTAACCGCCTTCCATATAAAGCGGCCGCGTGTGGGCCGTGCGCCGTGACGTCACCGCGCCGCGAGTCTCGTGTGTTTACGTGGAGAAACATGGCGGCGACGGTGTCAGCTAAACCCGAGTAAAACACTGAAGAAATCTCACAGATTTACCGTCTGATCCGAAGCGGACGCACATGTCAGCGCTCCGCGTTTAGCGCCAGGCGTGCGGCGCTTTTCTGACGCGCGTCTCCGTGTTTAAGCCGCAGGAACCGCAGAGACGATGGAAGACGAGGAGCGACAGAAGAAACTACAGGCCGGCAAAGCCAAGGTGAGATTTACCTCATATTTACCTCGTCTTTACCTTAATTTTACCTCAATTCTGTCATCACCTCAGAAAACGACTGAAATTTGTGATTGCACTCACATTTGGCTTATATTTACCTCAATGTTACCCCTCATTTACCTCAGAAAATAACTGACATCTGTGATTTCACTCACATTTGCATCATATTTATCTCAATTTTACATCACTGCTGTGATTTACCTCAAAGAACCACATACATCTGTGGTTTAACACGCATTAGCTTCATGTTTACTTACATTTTACCCCACATTTACCTTAGAAAATAACCAACATCTGTGATTTAACTCGCATTTACCTCATATTTACCTCTTTTTTTACCTCACTGTTGTAATTGACCTCACTGAAATCTGTGATTTCACTCACATTTTATATCCTTTTTACCTTTTTACCTGACATTTAAGCTTAGAAAATAACTGAGATATGAGCAAAACATGAGTTAAATCACATATGTTATTTTCTGATGTAAAATATGAGGCAAATGTGAGCTAAATCAAATTGTACCTTACATTTACATTAGAAAATAAGTGACACCTGTGATTTAACACACATTATCCTCATTTACCTCAATTTTACCTCACATTTACCTCAGAAAATAAGTGACACCTGTGATTTAACACACATTATCCTCATTTACCTCAATTTTACCTCACATTTACCTCAGAAAATAAGTGACACCTGTGATTTAACACACATTATCCTCATTTACCTCAATTTTACCTCACATTTACCTCAGAAAATAAGTGACACCTGTGATTTAACACACATTATCCTCATTTACCTCAATTTTACCTCACATTTACCTCAGAAAATAAGTGACACCTGTGATTTAACACACATTATCCTCATTTACCTCAATTTTACCTCACATTTACCTCAGAAAATAAGTGACACCTGTGATTTAACACACATTATCCTCATTTACCTCAATTTTACCTCACATTTACCTCAGAAAATAAGTGACACCTGTGATTTAACACACATTTGCCTTATATTTGTCTCATATTTACCTCTATTTTACCTCACTGTTGTCATTTACATCAAAGAACCACTTACATCTGTGTTAGCCTAATGTTTGCTTAAATTTTACCCCACATTTACCTCACAAAATAATTTTAATATGATTTAACTCACATTAGCCTCATGTTTACCTCAGAAAATAACTGACATTTGTGATTTTATTCATATTTACCTCTATTTTACCTCACTGCTGTAATTTGCCTCACTGAAATCTGTGATTTCACTCACATTTTACATCCCATTGACCGTTTTTTACCTCACAGTTGCCTAAAAATAATTGACATCTGTGATTTAAGTCACATTTGCCTCATATTTACCTGTATTTTACCTCACAGCTGTTATTTACCTCAGAATATAGTTCACGTGTGAAATTAACCTCGGTTTTTGCAACATATTTACTTTAAATCTGTTGATTTCAATGCTCTCGTTTACCTCCGAATGACGTTTTTCTGAGGTTTACCCTAAATTTACCTTCCTTTCTTCTGACACTTGCCTCTATTTCATCTCACTGCTGTCATTTACCTCAGTGTATAACTGACATCTGTAATTTATGACTCATATTTACATACAGTATTTACCTTAAATTGACTTCAGTGCTGTCATTTATCTGAGGATTACCTTAAATTGACCTTCCTTTCTTCTGACATTTACCTCTTTGTAAATCATAGAGAATTGATTACCTAACATTTACTTTAGAGAAAAACTCTCTCTTTAGGAGTTTGTGTGTTGTTTGTTTTGAGTGCTTATGCATTTCATGCTCTTTCTGTGCCTCTCTTATATTTTAATATATGAATACACCTGATATATGGACAGATAGGGCCGTGTCGCTGTGAATCTGACTGCTCTTGCAGGTTGTTTAGTGCTGTTGAATGTAAAGACAGTCTGAGAACATGTGGATGGGCTTGTGAGACTGGATTTTCTAGCCATTGCTACACCGGATCTCTCCCATGCCTCACATTTCTGCAGATGAACAGATCTCTCTGCAGACTTTAGGTCACTATAACCTGCTGGAGCATGTCGAGAGCACAGAGACTGACTCATGATGTTAATGAAACAATACGATAATTGTAGTTAAGGCTGAAGTATGCTATTAAGCACAACATGCACTGCAGCAGCTGCTTTTTATCAGGCACTTTGCATTATATCTGAGACTGGCCATGTTGGTTTTTTAGGTATATTATTGGTTCAAGCAATAGTTTATGGCCTCACATTCTTGTTCCTTAACACATTGGCCTCTTCAGGGCGTGATGATAACACAACCGTGTTATCTTATAAATAGACCGGTTCCTTTCTGGCCGAGTCTAAAAATACCCAGAGTGTGAAGGAGCGGTGAGATTGTGACCCCTCTGTGCTGGAGTGCTCCCTATGAAGTGTGAACAAGGTCCCGTCTGTCTAATTCCCGCTGACAGGTTTTACACGACGAGCAAACCGACGGCCTCACAGATGTCGTTTAGATCTACTTGTTGTCTCACCATTTAATAGAGATATTTGGGAAAGCCTGCTTTGGTAAGTGACTGAATTAAATATTAATGAGCAACTGAATTCTGTGAATAATTTTAAAGAGTAGTTTACCAAAAAATTTAAATTGGCTGAAAATGTGCTCATCTGAGATCAGGATGAGTTTGTTTCTTCATCAGGTTTGTAGAAATGCAGCATTGCATCAGTGTCTCAGCAATGGATGCTCTGCAGTGAATGGGTGCCGTCAGAATGAGAGTCCAAACAGCTGATAAAAACATCACAATAATCCACAAGTAATCCACACCACTCCAGTCCATCAGTTAACATCTGGAGAAGACAAAAGCTGAAACTAATCCAGCATTAAGACGTTTTTAACTAAAATACCATAGAGTCCATAATCCATAATAACTCTTCCTCCAGTGAAAAAGTGTTCTGGTGTGAATCAGGAGAGAAATCTGCACAGATCAAGCAGCGTTTAAACAGCTCTAAACTAATATGTGGCTGGATTTTGATGTGAGAGACCAACAGGAGATGCATTTGCATTTTAATACAGTGGATTACTTGTGGATTATTGTGATGTTTTTATCAGCTGTTTGGACTCTCATTCTGACGGCACCCATTCACTGCAGAGCATCCATTGCTGAGACACTGATGCAGTGCTACATTTCTACAAACCTGATGAAGAAACAAACTCATCTACATTTTGGATGGCGTGAGGGTGAGGAAATATTCAGCAAATTTGAATTTTCCTTTTAAAATACCTTTAAAATTATTCACAGCATTCTGTTGCGCAATAATATTTAATTTTTAGTGCCACAATATTGTGAAAATGAATCCCCTGTGGGCCTTTTTGGTCCAAGATAATCACTCATTTCTGGAACCGGGGTTACATCTGAAATTATTGGTGCTAAAACTATTGAATCAAACTAAATGTCATTGTAACATCCAACTTTAATTTCTCACACTTTCTCAGGTGAAAGTTGATGCCCGAGCTAGTCGATTAGTCCAAAAAATTCACAATAGCTTTGTAAATGTCAAGAGCCACTGAATAAAGACGTTTGTGATGGAACGAGATGATTCAGAATGATTCATAATTTATTTTGAAACCATTCAGAGTGAATGCGAACAAAAGCAGAAAAACTTGTTTCTTAAAAGTGTGCTGCTTTGGAGCAGAAATAAATCACTGCAGACTGATTGCGTGTTTTGTCCAGTAAAGTATTAAAGCCTTTCTGTTTGTGATGGCTCTATTTTGGTGAGTTTTCTGTGATTGCCCAGTCATGTAAGCAATCTCTGTGTTTACTTCAGTTATCAATAGAAAACTCCTTAGTTTGACATTAATTCAGTTGATAGGTTTGCCATTACAAGTCAAAACTATTGTTTTGTCCGTAATGAAGAAAGGACAACAGAAGCATCATAACATCATTTGCATTCCTGTCCTAAAGCATTAAAGCATTGTGCTTGCAACAGCAAGTTTCTGGGATCGATTCCCAGGGAGTGCATGAACTGATCAAATGCATGTATTAAATGCAATGCAAGTGGCTTTGGATGAAAGCGTCTGCAATGTAAAACGTAGTATGTGAGTTCATCAGGCTGAGTATTTGAGTGTTGCACAGCACTGTGATGTTACGTTTGCACAAGACAGATAAAGGGATTTTTGCATGTGCGGACTGGAGGCTTTCAAAAGATCTTGATTTCTAAACCGTTTCAGCGCGGATGACCCATGAACCCTGAGCTCGTGTGTTTGACGCATCATGTGCTGGCTCTGATCTGCTGTTTGTTTTGCTGCACCGAACCGTTGGTATTCAGAGCAGCTGTCGGCACACGCTGTTTTCGTGCCAGTGTCATTAGTGAGCGCTAGGGATGCACCGAAATGAAAATTCTTGGCCGAAACTGAACAAAATGAAACACTGGGCCGAAGACCGTATACCGAACACGGTTTATCAAGGTTTTTCCCCCATGTATTTTACCAATTTTTTTTCACCATTGCATAAATTAAATAGCCAAAATGTGCTTTTTACTGTTTTGTCTTGCTTTACAAAGAAAAAATCAATTACAAAACAACAATTTAAAAATATTTAACACTGAACTTTTTTTTTAAACATTCTAGCAGACATTACACCAACAAAGCACAATTTAACTTATAATTAATACGTTAGTAAAATAATATTTTTTGGCGATCAGACCCCCTTCTTGAATCAGGCATGTATTTTTACTGCACAAATAAAAGCAGCCTTGCTGCACAGAAGAGACTTCTTTTAAAACATTACAAAATATTACAGATCCCAATTTGAACACTGTGTGAATGCTATAATAAATGTATTAACAGAGCTGTTGTAATTATTATTATTATTATCATTATTATTGTCTTTTTATTTTACAGAACAACAGTAAAATTACAACAATACTAACATTTATGAATGTTGAGGAAGTTCTTGCTTTTTCTCATGCAATGTGTGTGAAAACATAAAGTTCTGCAGTTTATTTACTAATTGTTTAAGGCCATTTTGTGATTTAATTTTGGTTGCCGAACATTCGGTGCATCCCTAGTGAGCGCTTCAGATGCTCTCAGGAACACGACTGGAGAACAGCCAGTGTCTTCTGGCATTGCAAAACGGAAACGCTGCATTAGTAAATAAGATGCAAGATTAGAATTATCTAGTGCATCATTGCATGCTAGAGTATTCCAAAGATGGGTGGTTTATTATTTCAGGATGAAGTGTGCATTCATGCAAGTCCGAAGTTGTTGCAGCAGTTTTTGCATGAACCTAAAAGTGAATTAATAATGAATTTTAAGGTAATGAGGTAATTTATCTAGATGGGTCATTTCATGTCAACTTAACCGGCTAAAAGTTTTGATTTTCTTTCTTGTGAAAGAAATAGATAAATGAAGCAGAAAGCCAAATATTAAATGTCATGGATGAATATTTACGGAGTAATCCACGATGCAGACTTTGGAAAAATAATATTTTTTGGCACTCAAACAGGTATGTCAGGGCTCTACGCTTTCTTTTCTTTTTAGGAGCGCTTGTGCTCCTAATTTAAAAAATGTAGGAGCACCTTCTAATCAATGATCAAAAATTCTGATCAAAAATGATCCTTCCCTTTACGAGGTGATATTTGACTCCTTAAAGTGATTTACAGGACATTTTTATTTCAAATTGTCAAATTCAAAAAAATATATTTATAAGCTTTTTAACATTTCTAATTAATACAACTGAATAAAACAAGTATAATAAGAATAAGTTACCAATCAAATGAAATCAGTATTTAAAAAATAAATTTGTGCTACAGAGTTGGCACAGAAAAACACACAAGTGGCTTGTAGGTGTATTTTCAGACGTTTAATGAGGCTCAGAGGTCGCATGAGTGCAATTAAATTCATAAATTCATGTTGAGGTTAGTGTTTTAAGTATACAATTTTGAATATAGAAATATTAAATGATTTAAATAACAGAAAAGATACTTTAAAAATTAAACAAACTGCCAGTAGGTGGCGGCAAGTCACTGATTTGATCACTGAATCATTCATTCAGTTGATTCGTTCGAACGGCTGATTCATTCAGGATTGAAGTACGTGACTGTCTTTATGAATTGGTAATTGAATCATTGACTCACTAGATTCATTTAAAAACGCAGTTCATTCATACACAAAACACCAATGTATTTGAATGGAGATGCGCAGCGGCTCAGCGGTTACTTTGTTTGAAACTATTTCCGTTGACGAAATAGAGCAAAATGCGACTGAAATGGTCGCACTGTAGAGCCCTGTATGTTCAATGCAATTGTTTTGATAGAGACAAACAAGACAACGTTGCTGTTCTTCACACGTTCCTCAATCAGCTGAATGCAAAGTGTCATTTGACCACAAAAAATCTGTACAATTAAAAAATTGACTTATGGAGCCTCATTGAAATCCCTTTATCTTTGGAAAGGAACCATATATTGCCTTAAAAATGAAGATGCCAAAAGAAAAGTTTGTTTAGAGCCAACATATAAGAAGATATTAATATATCTTTAATAGTTCTTGAGTTACCGGCATGCAAACTTTTGGGGAAAAAAACACAAAAACGGCCTTTTCCCATTTTTGAACATACCATTGGCATATAATTCAACACAGATAGCTAAAGATTTTACTAATAGAGCTTCCAGTCTCTGGGTAGAAATAACATAATGATGCTGCTATCGTTTCAAAGTCATTTTACCCGCCTGTAATTTGGCACTGAATCTCAGATGAAAAATGTCATTTTGACCCCCTGCTACAACATAATGGATTACTCTGTAAATATTCATCTAGTGCATTTAATATTTTGTCTTTCATCACTGTTTATGTTTGTTTTTCTTTAGGAAAAAATATTAACAAAATAAAACATTTTAGTCAGGGAAGTTTCAGAAATGTTGCTTGATTTGACACAGAATTACTCCAGATGCATGCATGCAAATTCAAGCTAAAAGTTAAGTTATCCGGAAATCAGATTAGAACTGAGGCCTTATACACACTAATACAGACCTGAATCCGTGAACCGTGTCCAGTTGCCTGTTTAACTCGAGGTCCGTTCCATTATGTAAAATCAATTGTTCCAACCCAGCGTGCAATGAAAGTGTTTTGTGCCTTCACCAGATCTGAGGGCCTTAATTTATATGCGTGTTGTTGATTGTAGGCTAAAAGCTCTGGTTAACAAGAGGTCAGGTCTTGAGTATTCAGATGTGCTCACAAACCCTTTGTTAATCCCAATCAATAGTCTGCTCGGATAATTGGCTTGGCCGATAAACACAGTTAGTGCAATAAAACTAAAGCGGGCTGCATAATTAAATACCTCCTACACGCTCGGCCATCGTGATCTTAATTAACAGCAGCGCACGCTAACCAAATGATTGTGTGACCCTGTTCTGATGGTCGTTATCTGTTGTCAGTGATTGTTTGGCACGTGACGGATGTGTCTGTGATTCACGTCTTGGGTTTTTATGATAAAACGCTTCTAAGAACCCTAGTGTTTATCCCAGAATGATATATCGGCCGTTTCATTTAATATCAACTATGTTACCATTCAAATATTTGGGGCTGGTAAGATTTTGTTAATGTTTTTGAAAGAAATGCTCACCAAAGCTGAATTTATTGGATAAAAAAAATTGTAAAAACAGGTAAATTGTGAATGTTTTTTTCCTTTTTTTTTTTTTTTTTTTTTTTTTTTACAATTAAACAATAACTGTTTTCAATTTGAATATCTGTTAGAATGTAATTGATTTTTGTGATCAAAGCTGAATTTTCAGTAGGGTTGTAAAAATGTGGAAAATTTCCAGTAAATTTCGGAAACATTCCAGACATTTTGGAAACTTTCCAGGATTTTTGGAAACTTTCCAGGATTTTTTGGAATATTCCATTGATTTTTGGAAAGTTTCTGGAAACTTACCGGAAATTTTCCACCCCTTTGCAACCCTAATTTTCAGCATCATTACTCCAGTCTTCAGTGTCACATGATCTTCAGAAATCATTCTAATATGCTGATTTGCTGCGCAAGAAACATTTCTGATTATTATCAATGTTGAAAACAGTTGTGCTGCACAATATTTTTGTGGAAACTGATACATTTTATTTTTCAGGATTCACAGATGAATAAAAAGTTCAAAAGAACAGCATTTATTTGAAATAGAAGACATTTGTAACATTCTAAATGTCTTTACAGTTACTTTTAAACAATTTGATGTGTCCTTGTAGGGCTGGACGATATGGCCAAAATTGATATCACGATATATTTCTTAATTTCGGTCGATACGATATAATTCCGATATCGATATGAACACTAT